>NW_010110348.1:68467-69338 GCF_000699245.1 Pterocles gutturalis | reverse complement strand
CGAGCCAAGGGCTAACCCACCACAGAAGTAAACTTTGGCTATTAGCACGTTTGAGCCCTTACTGTACTAAATGATGTAATTTCAATGTTTTATAAAGTTTATGGAATGTAAAACTGAACAATTCCAATAAGAGAGCTTTGGAAAGGCTAAGAACACACGAAGGCACCAACACATACACAGAAAAGGACTTGGGCTGGGGATTTTGCTGAATACCATGAAAATACCATGCTGAATACCATATCCCAGCTGAATATCATGAAAATTAGGCTATCAAATCCTCCCCCTCAAACCCTTCAAGAGATGATCTGCTGTCATTTTATTTGAAAGGGCAGCTGTTGAGCATGATAGACAAAACCAACCACTTTACGGAAATGTCTCTGTTCAGCACATTGAGGTTTTCTTAATTACCCTCAGCAGGTATCTATCCACAACCCTTTCTTCTACTGCGTATAAATACTGGAGGCACACAAAATGCACCGACTCTTCACACCCAGGTATAGCTCTGTGTGCTGCTAACCACAGTATTGACCAGTACAGCACAGGACTGGCTTGTCCTGGCAAGCATCTTGCTGAAAATCCAGTGGGATGTCACTGGACAGTGTGTGTTCAGGATCTAACAGCCCATATGTCACTGCCCTGATCACTCTCTGGGGCACAGATTTATTACAGCATTTGGGAGGAGACTACTAATAATGACACCTTCCAAAGTAGCACATTTCTCCATCGTTCGCATCCAAGACCCCAAATTTCCAATAAGCTTGTATGTACTGGGTAGGCTACATGTAGGATTTAGAATAGAAGTGAGAGAAAACTCACTTTTCCCTGTCAGCTTACTGTGTAACCATGCTATTGCCTTTCCCAGCATTTATTA
>NW_010110348.1:57533-68453 GCF_000699245.1 Pterocles gutturalis | reverse complement strand
TTTTAGGTAGGAGTGTTACATGATTTCGGTAAAACTGCAGGTTTATTACACATCTAAATTATGATCTACAATCAGGTCTAAGTAGCAGTGAATCTCTTATAGATCAGCTATCACCTAGAACAGAGCAATAGCAGCTGGCACATTTATGGGGGGTGGGAATCAGTCTCTCAGACTATGCCTAAAAATCTACAGCCTTGGCCAGCTCAGATAAGACCTGCTGGCAGTGGGAAACTGAACTGATAGGCAGGCACACACGCTCACACAAAATCACGTTTTAGTGAGGCATTGAAGTGATGTAGAGCAACAAATTCATATCAAAATTATCTCAAGAAAAGATATGGCTCTATTATCATAATTTTAAAAAATGCAGTAATTACACCAAACCGTTAAGCACAACTGTAAGCTCTGTATGTTCAGCCTGTGCTGCAGGATTTTCAACACTGGACTCCTCATAACAGCTTTCCTTGGATGACAATTCCAGTCCTAACGTTCTGGGGGGTTTTAAATCAGCTGAGGAATTATGTAAATTTAAAAAACTAGAAAGACGTGGGAAAAAAACCCCACCAAAAAAAGTCTAAATATGAGATCAGAATCCTCAAGGGTACATTAATGTGAACAGATTTCACACTGTTATTATTTTTTCTTGGTTACCATTAACACTACACTGCAACCAACCCAGCTGTGTGCTATTTATAGAGATCAAATCATTATAAAGATGTTTATGCTACAGGCAGCAGCAATGACATTCTTTTCCCTTCATTTTCAAGCCAATTAAGTGAGAAGAACATTATAATAACTTTTTTCTTTGTTTATGGTTCTCTTTGGTGTTCTAGAATAGCTTATATATACACATTTCACGCTAATTCTCTCACTGAGAGGACTTTTCCTTTTTCTGCATGTTTGGCCCAAGGGCTTTGGGAAGCAAAACAAAGGGATTCATGTGCGGTGGGGCTGAGGGCACAACAACAAAAGGTGAGAGAACAGGAAACAAAAGCTTCGTAGCATCTTCCATTCCAAGCTACCACGTTTAGGTTACAAACTTACAAGGAAGCACTGCAAAGGATAATCCAAAAGAAAGCACTGCCTGGTCTCGTCACACAAGCTGCCGCAGAGTGGAGAGTGAATCTACACTCAGCTCAGCGAAACCAAGACCATCCTTGGCATTATGGCCAGAGCCGAGATCTGCGTTATGAGACCTTGCATAACACAAGGTCTGCCCGTTAGAAATAAACCGTGATACCTGGGACACTGTAGTGTGCTACCAGTCAGCAATGCAGGAATTCGCTGCAGACCTGGCTCTTATGACTGCTAGATATCGATCCTGTGGGTAAGACTCATCACTCCTCAATTTAGGCATCCAAAAAGTTGGGTTTCCCCTCTAAGCCAACTGTCTCGACTCTCTTGATAACTCAGAGGGAAAGACAGGTATCTCCTGAAGGCAATTTATCCTAATCTATGATGGGTGTCTCGGGTGGAGTGAATCAACTGCTGAAACTGTCTGTTTCTCTCCACTGAACTAAAGCTGGAAATCAGAAGAGTAACTTAGTCTAGACACCTAACTTTTGGATGACTAAGAGCCAGAGAAATTAATCCAACCCTATCTCTCTATTTGCCACATCACCAGGCACTAACCTATGTGAATAAAGTGTATTTGTAAGTGTTCCTTGGACTCGGAACTTGCTTTAAATGCCATATACCGTTAGGAACAATAACTTTCTCCCAAATCAGTCTGTGTCTCAACACTGGTGTAATGACCCTGTGCTCTTATTGTCCAAGGCCAATCACTGACACTCAGTTTTCTATAGCACTGGCTGACTTAAAGCTATACTACAGCACTAAAACAAACCAGAAGAAGTTCTCAATTACCTTTTTTCCAAAGCACTGAGATCTGTCACAAATGGCAGACCTCGCTCATCAGTCATTTAACAAAGCAGTATATTTCATATGTGTACAAAAGGTGAGACGAGGAAGAAAAACGGCAGCGATACCTACTTGCCCAAGAGTGCACTCCATGCCACCAAGAAAATCTGCTTCCTTCAGTCCATTGTGATTGCTGCTAATGTCATGGACTTCAAACCGCAGCCGCTGCACCTCTTCGAAATAGAAGTCCACCGTGAACAGCTTGGAGAAGACGGGATTTATACAGGTTCGAATCACTTCTGTCCTGTCAACCTGCCAAATGGAAAAGAGGTCATATGAGCCGTTTCTCTTTCTACCAGTGACGGACCACAGCCTGCTCCTCGTGCACAGTTTGCTGGTTTATCAGGACGGACAGCAGTGACTGTGGCCATAGACACTACCGTTTGGACGGGCAGCAGCAGTGGCTGTTTCTGTGCCAGGCTGGCCACACACATCAGACAAGGGCAGGTCCCTCGCTTTGCTCCCTTCTGGCATGTCTTTGTCAGATGCTGGTGAGAACACGGGGCACCGTCCGCAGCCTCCTTTGCAGGGGAGCAATGACTGCCCCCACTGGGGATGCTAGTCAGGTGGCAGAGTCAGGAGTCGGGCACAGGCAAAACAACTCTCTTTTGTGCCGGACTAGCAACTAGGAAATTTAACTACAGAGTAACTACAGAATTTACATCTCCAGCAGTACCCATCCATCATTACAAGACAGCAGCAGAGCGATACAGTTTTAACAAACTAAATGGAAAAGCAAGCAAAAACCCTGGTAATTACTCATTTTGAACAACTTGCATGACTAAGGAGTGGAGAACTGGATCCATAGCAAACAACTTTTCTGAAAAACATATCAATTCTTCCACCTCACTAAATTGCACTAAGAATCTGATGGATTATATGCTGCTCATGCCTGCCTCTGAGCCTTACAACCGCTAAAGAAACACCCTCAAATCTGAATTGCTATTTCTTCAATACTACTTTCTAATTCTCTTGAAATGTAGTACTTGTGTTTCCTATTTTTGAAGCAGGCCTTTACTACTTTTCATTATGATGCATTATTGGTAACACTGTAAGCAAAGAAGCAATTTCCTTTTTTCCACTCTCTTTGCTCTGGTACAGAAAAAAACCCAATAATTCTGTGAGATGAACGGAACTGATCCTGAAATGAAGTAGGACTTGAGCACGCCAGTCACTAGACAGGAGGTGGCTGGTGTGCCGTGCAACAGACAAATTAAATTGCTCAGAGAAACATTGATGAGATCCTTTGCCTGATTCCTGATCAGGAACATCTGTTGTGCAAAAAATACTTCACTTTTCAGAGTTTATAACACATTAGCCTTGCTAGCAGTTAACGGCAAGGACACAAAGGGTCAAGTAACTCAAAAGCAGAGGGGAAAAAAAGAGCAGTTCCTGGTAGCACAGATTTATTTTAGTGCTCATCAAAGGTGTCAGATTGACAGCTCTAATGGCTGAAATACTTTAGTTAATCATCAAACAGATACCACCAGTCACAGAACAGCTGCAAACCAGTGCCACCAGTGCTGTCTGCGCACACAGCTGTGTCACTGTGCTCCGACTATGCCAAGGCGAGACCACCACGAAAAGGAAAGCAGCCTTACTTACAAATTCAATTCTTAATCTCTTTGCTTAGACTAGTGCTAGGGACATGGGTTAGTGGGTTGGGTGGTGTGGGGTTGACAGTTGGACTTGATGATCCTTGAGGTCTCTTCCAACCTTAATGATTCTATGAGCAGCTAAAAAAGATGGTTCTGATAACAGTGATGCAAAGCATCATAAGAACAACATAAGTGAGAAAGGATGCCAGCCACCCTCATTCAGGTGCTTAGCCTATCTCGAAAATTTTCTGATCTCCATGTGCAATCAATGTGACTTGAAACACCCTTGCTGCTACGAAATGAACTATGTCAGATGAGCAGTCAGTTCAGGGGGATGTCCCTGAGATCGAAGTGGAAGTGATCTGATCCTCTTGCAGAAGAGCAATCACCTCATCAGACAGTGCATCAGCAGATCAAGTAATCAAAACATTTAAGTGATCAGTTTTAGATCTTTCTTCATAGCCAGAGCAATCTCCAAGCTCACCCTCTGTAAGCGTACAAACTGTTGATTTAATGGTGTCATTTTAATTGCTTCACTGGTACGGCAGATCTCCTCGGGCAGTAACTAAAGTTTCTCTGTTATTGTTTCTCCTCATCTCTCCTTTGCTGCGGGAATGCGGGGAAATGGTTCTCCACTGTGAAATGCAGCAAGGTGTACACTTGTGCTCAACACAGGTTAAATACGTGACTGTTCAAAGGAGTGAAGTGCCTGAAAATGGAGGCAAAGGTCTGCACACATGGGCATTAAGAATTTCAGTCTCACATAGCAATAAGACACTGCTTGCTTTTTCCAGCCCGTGATTGACTGACATCCTTCCTTTGACAGACACAGAACTAAAATATCACCATTTCACTGAATTTCCCAAGTCTTCCCATATTATTGAGATGGTATGTCAAGGCAGCATTTCAGAATTTGAGATTGCATGAGAAAAATCTACCTTGAAAGAAACAATGCCAATGGCTCCACAAGCGATACAGAATTCTTCATGCGTCACTCCGCAGTCAGCGGCGTGCAATAGCACTAGCCCTGTTCGTCCACCTCATCTCCAGCCTGCCTTGTCAGTGTATTTCACGGTTACCTGACTTTTTGGCTAGAATGTCTGTCAGGGTCCTCAGTATGGGAAGCCCAGCTCCATTCCCTGGCTTTGATTACTGTGCAGCAGGGCAAAGTACTGATAACGAGCTGGTGTGACTCATGACGAAGAAGCATTGATGAACAGAACAATTCGATGAATTCACTGTCATGGAACGCTCAAGGTTAAATGGTGCCATATAAACACAAGGTATCATCTCCATTTGACTTCTGGCACTTATTAGAGGCTGTTAGTTCTTCAATAGTCCTGCTCTCATATTCAATTGTAAAGCCTTCATACTCTCCTTAGACATGCAGGATGAGTGTGAAACCTTGATGAAAACTGGGGAGAATACTATGGCTAGCTGCAGCTTCATGCGAATATCATCAAGGAGGTCACGATCTACAGTGCTGTAGACAAAAAAAAAAAAAAAAAAAGGCTGACTTGTTTTTGACTACAACAACTCATCCCAGTACCTGCAGGACCTGTTTCATCTCAAGCAAAATCTGGTGACATGTTCCACACTAACCCGAAACACAGGTCCATAGGAGTCTGACAAGATGTTGAACTCGTGCCATATGTTCTTAACCCCGTTGTCACGCAAAATCAGTGGTAGCACTTGCATGGATGATGAAGGCTCAAATGCTTGAGCAAAACAGAGTTTGGCTTTGTCCAGCCTCATCAGTCCAACATTCAGAAAGTTAAAACTTCTCAGCTTGAATGCTCTTCAAAACACAACAAAGAATACCAGCAATCACATTAAATCTCCCTTAATTTTGTGGAAGAGAGATTTTAAGTCCAACAACAACATGCTATAAGCAAGTGGAACTTACACTTTTGGTCTTGTTACAGAAAACACCAAAAACTCTTGGGCAACCTAATCCTGAGGGCAGGTAGATTTCTCAGCTAGACATGGACAGGGGTCATGCCCACAGCTTTAGGATTTGCTGATGCCTGACACATGAGCCATCTGTTATTTCTGGACTTTGCCAGAACAAGGAATCTCTCCAATTTATTAAAGCAGAATGAATTTCCAAAAGAAACAGTTGACAGCTACATGCACCTTTGGGCTGTGTCAACAGTTACAACTGCCCTTAAAAAGAGCAGCGCTTCAGCTGACACCACAACCGAACATCTGCTTCATGGCACAGCTTTATGTGCACTTTCCCTTCAAGGACAATTTATACAGAGAAAAGGACTTGCATCTTCACCTCCTGGGACGACTCACGCTGCTTCCCCTCTTCATCTCTCCAGGCCCTTGTCACTCTGCAGAAGGTGGCACCCCGCCGAGGAGCCAGGATTACCTGGCAGGCCCATCTGGATGCAGCCACCCCACGAGCCTCCCCTTGGGGAACCATGAATAACGTACAAACACCAAAGGAGGCCTCCGCAGCGTAAAGCGCCATCTCAACAGCAGGTTTTTTTTTAATCCAAACGTAGAAAAGAAAAGGACTTATTGCTTTGGGCCTTCTGAATCCTCTCGTCAAAGCCGGAGGGAGGAAGCTGGCTCTGAAAGAGGTTTTCTCTTTGTACCGCTCACTGCGGATGGACAGTTGGCAGAAATGTTTTTTTTTGACCCACCATCACTGCAGAGGAACTGCAAAACGGTCTTTGCAGTCAGCGAGCATCAAACTAAAGGAAGCTCAAAAGACAGATGAACAAATACCAAAATTCAGGCTTCTTATGCTGTTTGCATCTTTTGTCTGAGAGCTACTAAAGAGCAGTGAGCTTTGCAGAACGGTGATAACCATGATAATTTCAGCGAGGAAACGAGCCTTCATCCCAGCTAAATGTCACTGACAAAGAAGTAATCCAACGGTTAAAGTATGGGCTGAGGATGCCCTCTCCATTTTCCACCCTTAGTTAAAAAGTGAAGCTGAGGATAAGGAGACAGCCTGAGGGGAATTTATTTTCTTCTTCTATCACAATTAGATGAAGTATAAGCAGTTGCATATACAAGGATGAACAAGGTAGATGCTCACTGTCACCTGGTACCTAAGGCTTTCACATGCTCATAACCACAGCTTTCTCAACGCACCCTTGGGAACCAGCAAAATGGAGAATTATCTACAGGACCTGGAGCTCTGCCCCTCAAGGCCACGCTTCAGCATTCAGCACTGTGCGGAGAACGCGGTGTCCCACACTGGTAACTGGTACCCATCTGCTCTCCACGGTACTTCCAGCAAACATGGAACCAGCACAAAAGCAACACATTTTCAGTGGCTGTTACTCGACGTCTTTGAAGCAAAGAGCAACCAAGAGTCACGGGGCTGTGGAAAATCCCCTGTCTTCTTACCAAAAGGACATTTCTTCTGGAGAAATTTTGATCACGCTCATGAAATAGCATGGGAATGCCATAGTCAGTGATGATATAGCTGCCTCATGAACTAGAGCAAAATCTTTGGTCTACAAAACTGCAGCCTGAAAATTTATACCAGTGCTGCATTTCTTTAAGTCTTTTTTTAAAAAAAAAACAGTTGAAAAGCTGTAAACATGCAAATGCCATTAAATAGAGAGCGGGTGCTGCCGTTCAGCCCAAACCATGCTTTTTGTGTCTGTTACATTTTTAAAGAAGTTCTTAGACCAGCAAGTAAATCCACTGCTCCCCATACATTTTCCAGGCCAACCAGGGAAAACCAACAGACTGTATTTTCAGTAGAAGCCATTATAAAATGCTGATTGAATCTAGAAAAAATCACGTTTGTCAGCTGAGATGACAAAATGTACAGAGGTGAAGGAGTAGCATTATTTTTAGGTCATATGAATTTTAACAAGGCTGAAAATTTCCATGGTACAGTACCTTACCTGAAAATCTGATACTAAGCAGAGAGCAATTTACACTTTGCTTGGCAGCTCCTGAGGAAGTGATTAATTTATTTTTTTTTATTAACTGTGCTTTCACACCGTCACATCTCTGTTCCACAAATGAAGAGTCATTACAAAAGGTCACCATAATTTATAGCCCTTTTTTCAGTCTAACTGATGTTTGACAACTGTGAAGGGAAACCTCTTCATATGAAGGCTCTGTCTTCATCCAGGAGCCTCTGTGCTGATGACTTGCTGTGATCATAGTGTCATGGACAGGAATTTTTCCAAAGGTGATTGAGGACCCCTCCCCTGTGTTGTAGTACCAGCTCATTCCAAAAAAAGTACAGAATTTTGCTGCCGTTGAGCAGCAACTAAGCCTGCATAGAGCCCTTTAGAAAAACGCGTGGTGGCACAGGACCGATCAGGAGAGAAATCTGGCCTCATACCTTTTCTCAGGAACTCACGGGTCACTGAGAACAGAGAAAAATGAAGCAATGGGGTGATCCTTTGCTCACCGAATATTAGTGGGACTACATTATACTAAGTAGGAAATCTACACTGCTTCAGTAATTTGCTCTTTAACTGACTATAAATAGCGATTTGATAATTTATTTATACTGAGAAAGATCCCTTGCCTCGTACGCTCGGGTAAGTTAAGCATAACTAATATGGATTCTCATATGGGTTAATGAATTATGTCAATTGATATAGGCCTAGTCAAGTTATTAGTTTAAGAAATTCATTTGCTAACAAAGTGTTCACATTTAAAGATTTATTAATTTACTTTTAATGTTGTAATTCAACTGCTAAATCAACGATACCATTGAGGCATTAGCAGCAGGAAGGCAATGCACTATGACACAAGATACACACTGCTTTACCAGGCTTTCCTGAATTCCTACACTAGAAGTAACCATTTACAAGGCCCATGAAACCAACTCAGCCTTCCCACAGAAATGGGGAATTTAGACCATGTGTTGGAATGACTGCCTAGAAAAAACAGATTTCTTGTGACTCGTGTCCATCATAAGCAACTCACATTCTTTCTCCTCTTTCACACATGCATCTCATTAAGTCTGCCGATGGGGCTACCATTTGCTGGAACCACAGATGCCCAAGGACAACGGTACTTCCATTAAGCGGTCCATAAATCTACTCCTATTTCCCACTGTCTTGTTCTACATGTTGTAAATACAGGCTTATGGGTGGAAGTTACACATGCTCCATAATGATTCAATATTATACTGTTGACTGTATTACTCTAGAGATCGAATTTTCAGGGGAGTTGGGTGCCTAAATCCTACAAGTTTCTCAAAAGTTTTAGCACCTTGTTATTTCTTGGCCATAGGGACAGAAAAATTAGCAAGTTCCCTTGTGCACAGGAGCTCTGAGCTCAGAAAGGAGGTTTTCTTCATCAGTGATATATACTCTTCACCAGCTAATTTGCTACTTTATCAGGTGCAAGACAGTACACAGAGTTACGTCATGTCTTAGCAAAATAACTTTGAATTCCTCCAAAATTTCATTTGATGTAAAGAAAAAAAAAAACAATTCAGCACTTACACCTGCATTTGCAAGAGCACTCTAATTATATCAATTAATTAAATACATCATTCCTTTTCATAGGGTGTTTTCATTATTCTTGGTTCGAGAGAGAAGATTCTAACATCATTCAGCAATGTTTTTACAGTGGTCCCTCAATTTTTAATTTTTTTTCCAAACTTCGCTTTACTTTTATGCCGTTATAATTAACCAATTTCCCATCTCTGCATGTTCTCTATTTCCCAACTAATCTCATTGTCCTTCAGATCCTGTCCGTCAGAGCTATTATGACTTCCCGCTCTGTAGCGCAGACTTCAGATGTGCAACACAGAGCCCAGACCAGCAACAAGCTAATTAAACCTTTACTTACTGACTCAATCTGAAAAGGTGGTAATAATTCCATGGCTCGAACAAAATTCACTTCAAGGCTTTCCTGTCTTGTTTAGGCAGTACGCTAAAGAAAACACAAGTCTAATAGCACAAAGAGAAGAGCCTCAGAGAAGGTATATTCAGTGACAGTGAAACAATACTTGCCAGTTTCTTTCATCTCCTTCCAGCACGCCGAAAGGGGCAGGGAGTTTGGGATTTTTACACCAGGTACATAAAAGGTTGACGACTACTTTAAAGAAGAACCATTACATGATGCAGGAGCTGTATATTCCATGACTTGCCCAGGCTCAGCTCAGGGCTGCCCTTCTGAGGCTTGTGTTCAGGCTGACTATAGGCACAGGCAGACACACAGGCATGAGCAAAGCCAGCTTCAAAATAAAACACTGCTGAGGTTGCTCTGGCTTAGAGAGCAGAAGCAAAATGTTCAGCACACCCAAGCAGTTCAGCATGCTGAGGCTGCCGAGCAAGGTCCCAGTTCTTACCAGTTCGCGTGCACAGCCCAGCTGGGGTTACAGCCGGAGTGCCCAGAAGGAGACAGTCGTGCCCAAGGCTGTTCACAGCCCTCACACTTCCCTGCCCTGTGGGGACCACAGCAATGGAACTTCCTTAATTCGACACAAAGGAATTAATACACCATTGTCTTTATGTGTGTGGTCCAAAAATTTAATCTGCTTACAGTGCTGAAAAGATGCTGAAACACATCCCAGAGACACATTTTGGCTGCAATGTCTTGCATTTGATCCACTTAAAAAAAAAAAAAAAGAAGAAAAATGAATGCCACTAAATAGGATAAAATATTTTCTTGTCCCAGGAGGCTGCCGTGCTGGACTCACACAGAGGTTCCACATTTGGCAGTAAGGCTTTTCTTTGCCTTTCAGTGACTGTAAACCAGTTACAAACCAGAGAAAGCTTTGAGTGGATTTAATTTCTCTCTCTGTGTATCTGAGGTCTTTGCCTGATACCAGTAATTTTTAAGTCAACAGAACTGAAATATGCATTTTCATGTCTTGCTAAACAATGGAAATGGAAACCAGTAGCACCATTATTATCCATGTGTAATGTGCAATGCATTCAAGGCTTTTTGCATAAAATAGCAGATGTTTTCTAAACTGGTCTTTCAGCATAGTAATATACTAATATATTTCAGGCATGCTGTTTTTCAATTGATATATT
Source organism: Pterocles gutturalis (assembly GCF_000699245.1). Lineage (NCBI taxonomy): Eukaryota > Metazoa > Chordata > Aves > Pterocliformes > Pteroclidae > Pterocles > Pterocles gutturalis. The sequence continues at coordinate 57,949 of NW_010110348.1, read as the reverse complement.
CGGAAAGTTTATCCAATGCTTCCATCCAAAAAAAAAAAATTTAATACCTGCTCTAGTGTTCTAGCAGAGCGACATACCACAAGGTGGGGAGAAGAGAGGTGAACTGCTAGCATGGCTAGAGGGGAATGACGGCTAGGGAAAAGCAACAGCAACAGGATGAAGCTCCCATGATACAATCAAAAGTGGAACATTGTTCACCCCGCTATCTTATTGATATTCCCGCAGAATAAAAAGACAATGGTATGACAGAGTAATTATCACAGACATACCGCTCTCTTCAGCCTCACATGGACATAACCAGGTGAAACAGATACCAACCATGACAAAACATGTCAATATTGAGATGAAATAGAGATATAACTGGCCTTCAAACAATCTGAATCTCCAGAAGGCCAGCTTGTTTAAAATTAAGAGCT
>NW_010110348.1:44917-57522 GCF_000699245.1 Pterocles gutturalis | reverse complement strand
CTGCTGTTCTTTTTTTGATAGCACAACCCTTCTATTTAATCAGAAGAAAGCAGCTCAAGAAGAATGCCGTTCTTTACCTAGACATGTTGAAAAACAGGAAGAAAATTGCACAATCAATTAATTATTCATTGATAATTAGTCCTGTGGTCTTTACCCTCTTTTCTTTGTTTATTTCAATTTTCTACCTTTACCTATATTTTATTGATAGTAAAGGATGGTTTCCTATCTCTACCAGTTAGCAGATTGTATTTTGTCTCTAACATTGCTTGCTGCATTTGCACAAAGCAAATCTCTTAGGACTAAATGTATTCAACAGTGGCCTTTCATTTCAGACAGCTTTGTTTCAGGGTCTATCCATCGAGATGTGCGCAGTCTGATTTTTAAAGCTGCTATGCTCCCGGTGCTCCCACTGACTCCACCAAGGACCAGAAGCGCTCATCCCTTCTGAAGGTCACATCCAAACCAGTGAGGAGCAGGACAGCCACAACCCAGCTTGGAGGCTTCCCACAAGAAAATTCAGCTCCTCCGAGGTGTGAGGGAGCACAGAGGAAAGAAAAGGAAACAGGATTGCATGGAATTTATCCTGGGAGTTACGCAAAGTTGTGCAGGGACGCTGCTGAGAGTGAGGAAGGGAGGCCAGGGAATTGGTAAATGCTTTGAACTCTTAGTTGCAATAATTTTTTCTATCATTTCCAGTGTTGCCAATTGTCTTGATTTTGCTGCAAGTATCACGAGTTTTGGCACCTCTCAAAGATCCCAGACGATAAAATATCAGTTTTCTTAACTAAAGTTCTTTTCTTCATGTTTTTGGGAAAAGTTCTGAAATACAAGGAAAATTATCTAGTAATTTAAAGACTGGATGCCAGCAAACAAGTAAAAAGGAGGCAACGTGGATTTTTCTTTATCTCTGTCTTTTTTAATGATCTCAGAAGCCGGGAGAGCTGATGCAATGCCCTTGTCAACCTTTGTAAGCCCTGCTGTAATGACACGATTGGTTGGGTCACATGTAGGGAATGAGTCCAGGATTTTATGCTTTTAGATTTTATTCTAGGTTTGACTCTCTGGCATAAACTACCAAAGCGTAGCATCCCACTTGGTGTCCTATGAGCAACAATATCTAGGATGAGCATGAAACCATTAGTGAAAATTAATATGGAGACCTGGAAGTCATTATAGCTACAGAGTCCTGCTAATACAGTGCTTATGTATCAGGACCTGCTCATTATAATTCAAATGGATTTAATGCTATCAAATCTGCTGGAAGTTGCATGCAACCATCAGGATGGCATTAGTGACCTAATCCACAGCAGTCTGATGGTTAATGAGCCTTTTGCAATGTAAATCACTTATCTCAATTTCAGAAATAGTTTTGGTGCAGGGAGGGGACATCTTCTGTTAGACCAGCTCAGCATTAGAAAAAGTTGGGATTTTTCTATTACCTACATAAAGATACTGCAGAGGAACCTAAGTGTTAATCTAATATATGAAAACATGATTGTACAGGCTACTTCCACAAAACTTTTAAGGGAGAGGTGTACCAAAACACAGAGGACAGCTCAGAAGATAATATTTCAGCCATGATCCCATTAGGGATAATGAGCTGTGATCCTCATGAAGCAAACTGATTTGACGAAGGAGATACAGAGGACCCACAACTTTGCAGAGTGAATATAGGTATATGTACTGTTTATGAAAAAAAACCACCCCAAAACAACAAAACAAACCACTTGGAATCAAAAACCATAAAACAAGACACATAAAGCCAAGCAATCTGCTTCTTCATTTCTCCCCACCGTCCCAGTTTAGCCTCTATTTTTGTCTTCCTAATCATAGACTCTTTAAGGCAAGGACTAGCTCTTCCAATATATGGCGGGGATGTTCCTATAATCTAATTTATCAGCAGACTATTGCACCACCGGTTCTGATGAAACAGGGGTGGGAAGATGTAAGAAGGATGTCTGTGCAGCTGCACCCACGTCCGCTGATGTGGAAGCGCAGATCACACACACCAGTGACAACGTGGCCTAAAGCTGATTAGTACTGCTCCCCTGCCAGAAAATCCATGCTTGATGTATCAATAACCCATGTAAATCCACAACGCAGAAAGATGTTTTTCAATCATTGCTAAACTTCCCAGTGTTCCTACAAATACTACAAGAACAGACTTCCTGTCATATCTTTTTTCCAAAAACATCTTTTTTTTTACTCATGTGCTACCCTATTTATTCTATAAAAATTATCAGTGTTTATATGAAATATTCCAGACTTTGCAAGGCTCATCAGAAAATAAAATTTCATGGAACAGTAGGAAGTGCTGCTAGTTTAACCCCTATTCAATAAAGCATTTACACGTCTCCTTTCATGCAGGCGCGGAAGTCTACCCAGTGTCAAGGGATGACCAGTCTGCAAAAAGGTAATGAAGCACCTGAGTGTTTTGAGAATGGGAGCACTTCATCACACTTTAATTACGCAGCAAGTCATCTCTGCTAACTGTTACAATATTGCTGTTTGAATTGCATATGGGTCTTTTAATTAGTTATTGCTAATGTTGGAATTTTAAAAACCTCTCTGAAATGACAAAGACCAAACCATTCTCTCCATAGTTCAAATCAAATTCATTTTTGTTCGCTAGCATGGTCTGTGAGGCAGAGACACTCAAAAAGACCTGGGCATCCCCGAGAGGCAGCAGACCTGCTTTTTCTCGACATTTCTCTGAAGGGCTGCCACAAACATACTCAGTTATACAAGAAAAAAACATAACACAGATAAACCGCCACAGATTTCCTCAGCAGCAGAAAGTAACGGTTCTTGTCATTTGTTCCTACTCCATAGAGTGGCAACAGGATTTTTAATCTCAACATTTGAAAAAACTTTACAAATATCTCACATGCATTTTAGAAATACTGTAACAGCCTACCTGGAATTGGCATCAAGCAGAATACCTTTCAGCATCTGTCTTAATCCTGACACCCACCTTAGTGACACAGGGCAGTGATTCCATTCCTTTATCTTCTGCAGGGAACACCTGTATTTCTAAACGCAATTTCTTCATTGTAATGCAGCATGGAACTACAGTAAGGCAAAGGCAAAAAAACCCCCATCTAATTACAAATTCTTCAGAGAATTCCTCATTATCTTGGACTTTTTTCCCCCCCTGCAATACAAACCTACCGCAATGCACACCCAAACTCTTAATATATCACAGATCTTTCCACAACGTGACATAGCCACATAAACAGCTAGTCTCAGAAAAAGAACTGGGAAGGCTGGGGTCAAGTTATTTTTTAGAAGGTAACATGTAAAAAGCTCCAAATGAAAGTGTATGTGGCACAGTTTTCCTCAGCTATAAAACCAATCACAAAATGAAAAAAAAAGGGAAAAAAGCCACCATCTCCAGAAAAAAAATCATCAAGTTTCTGGAGTGGGTCTTTTTCTCATGCTACTCAATTGCTGAGACATTCTTGGGTTAAAAACTGAAATCCAAACTTGTGCAGGTGATGCTTAGACAAAGCCTGGATGCACTAGGGAAAATTGCACAGGGTCTGTCCACTCCGGATTCCAAAATGTAAGTTGAAACTGTGCTTAAAATACAGTTGCTGTGGATAAAGTGCCACATAGGTTATTGCTATGGTGAACCATCCAGAGGCTTGAGCGTCAGAGGGAAGGGACCACTTTGATGTTACCAGTGGAGATGTACTCCCTAGAGTCACGACAACAAAAATGAGAACCTAGTACAGTCCCCGTGTTAGATACCATGTAGTCTCTTCTGAGAGACTTTTCTGCTTCTGTAATTACCTATGGAGACAGCAATACAAAAAAATATAGCATGGAAAAAAAGCTGCCAGAAGATCTAAGGAGACAAAAAGAACTGAATACATTGTTGACTTGTGGTGGTGGCAGACTATTTACTGTCTGCTGCAGTAATCTGCAAATCCAAATATTTCTGGAAAGCCACTTCTCGTCTCAGGAGAAGGTCTGAACTCTTTGTGAAATATTACCCCATGACACATCTCGTGACAAGAAGTGGGAGTTGAATTTCAAGGTGGTCTGAAGTGCCGTGGAAAGCTTGTCAGGTGGCATACGGAAAATCTAAGCAGGGTGTGCAGGAGTGCACATATGGTTGGGAGGCTCTCAGCAGCGCCGGGAGAGGTGGCCGACGAGCAACAAGATGATATCTCTGACACTGCATCCGTCAGTTACAAGCAGAACCTGGTTTTAGGTGCGTCCTGTGATAAACAGGAACAGAAAACATCAGGACCATACAGCATTCTCCTGTTCACAGCACATGTACATTACGACAGAGGCAGCTCAGCAAACACGTATGCAATCCGGCATACGTCCTCCCGCACATACAGTGCTGCTGGCTGAAAGGATGAAGGTGCTTTTCAAACACACGCCGGGTTTGACAGTGTTTCATAAACCTCCCGAAGAGCAGGGGGGCTGAACGCTCTCCTCCCAAGCACTAAACAGCTACCCACACCTTCTGTCAAGTACATCTGTTATTGCCAACCACATCGTCAACACCTCTATTTACAACTTAACACATTTCTAATTCATACCACTTCCAAACTGTGTGCACACACTACTATGCCCACCTGCCTCCCCAAAACTCAACCACACGCAACTCATGGAAGAGTTTCCTGTGGAAGAGAGAAGCAGATCCTTGGGCAGCCTGTGATGGAGGCCACAAAGAGCCGGGCTCCTTTACCTGTGTCCAAGCTGGGCGGCTGTAAGCCAGTTCTCATCAAGAGGTCCAGCCTCTACCTTAATGGCTCTGTAAGTCTCTGACAAAGAGACTTCTCTCTACGAAAGGAAACATTAGCTAATATTTGCCTTGTTTCCAGTACTTTCTCCATGCAACCCATCACTGGCCACTGTAGGAGACAAGCAGCTGAACTAGCCAGACCTTTAGTCAAGACACTGGTCATTTTTTGTAGGATCTATCAGTGGCATAAGGCTGTGGCAGCCAACTGTAGCTAACTCTCTTTGGAGAAAGGAAGGCAGAATCCGAGCACATCCCATCAAATTGTGACTGCTCAACAGGACTCCAGGCAGCCCAGAGACAAGAGGTGCACCGACTCTAGGGCAGAAGACTGTCCAGCCCACCCTTCCAGGCTGCAGGGCCATGCTGAACACACTTCCACCACGGGCTTCACGTCTCCCAAAGAAGTAACAGCAGAGAGAAGTCAGGAGAGGCAGAGGAGTTGCCATAAATCCATATGCACACAGAAGCATATTTAGATGTGTGTCCAGATTTTCACACATGTAGAATCTGCTCGGAAATCTGTTTTCCTGAACAACTGCTAACAGAAGTGCTATTAGCCATCCAATAAAACACTTGCTAATTATACACACTGTTTACCAACATTGCATCTAAACATTGACATTTTCGTCCCACTTTTTCGTTATGGTTAGAGAACCTGATTGCCTGGATTCACATGTACTTCAGTAAGTGTCCACATAATCTGAAGGAATTACACGAGGGGAAGAGTGGCATTGCAGGATACCAGAACAAAACCACATCACTGCTCAGTAACATGCCCAGATGATGACTGGCCTAAATAAGTGGTAGTAAACCACAAACTGCCTTAGCGTTCAGTGCACGTGTAGCCCACTTGCACTATAAACAAGACCACTGCATTTTAAACGGCTGCCTCTGTGTTGACTTTGCAAACACAAGGACATTTTGATTCAACCTTTTATTAAGATTCCCTTTTCTGCTTTAAGAGTGATGTCTTGTCTCACAGTGGTAAGGGGAAAACAAGCCCATCATGCAAATATTAAGTATACAACCATAAAGTTCATGTCAACAAATCATAAAATATTGCTCCTTGCCCTCATTAATCTTCAAAGATGATGATAAAAAAAATTTGCAAAAGTCATTTAGCCACAATGATTTACTCTGATGCATACCATCAGTTTTGGACCTAAATCTAGATGTGAACACCATGACTATCATGGGCATTGAGAGACAGCGCCAGATTTAAATGGACAATTTAGCTTCAGATGAATTCAAACAAAAGCCAGAATTACTCTAGGGTTATAAAACACTCCTGTAAAAGCCACACCTCAGGAAATGTGTGGTGTAGCTACTACAAACTTCTGATTCCTCTGCAACAGAGTAGCCCCATTCAGCATGGAGAATCTTCCCTCCAGTAACCTAAGACATACTCGAGTACATTGTGAAATAATAAGCAAGAGTCATTAGAACTACAGAGCAACTCGGAGGGAATCTGTCCTTACTTTACCTTCCTCCTGACTCCAAACACTATTACCATAAGAAGTTATTCCATTGGACTGTTCCTGGTAAATGAGGAGGAACTCCTGCGTAATGTAGTACGACAGAGACAACAAAATGCTCATCATTGTAAGGGAAAAAATCCTCCACCACTTAGCTTGACAGAAATAAAAAACCTGAATCTCTCAGGAAGCTTTAAGAAAATGGAATATGGAGTCCAAGGTCCTTTTAAGAAAAAGGAGGACAGCCCCAGTGTATCTCAGGTTTACATGGTTATTGGGCTAGGGAGCTACTGGAAGTGACTGATATTTTCTAGTCTGCAGTTATCAAATAACAGATGAAAGTTTTTTCTACACAATTTCTTTAAAAATACATGTACATACATTTTATATATATATGCTTTTAGAAATAGGTACTTTAGTCGTACTTGCGAAGGACTTGGGCACTTCAGAGGAGGAAGTTTTCAGTACCTCTAACCCAAACCATGATGATACGATTTTTTTTTTTTCCTTCTTTAAAATTTCTCTCCAAATCTACATTCTTCCTTAGAGGGATAAACCTCACTGCAGTGCCCTTATACAGGGCCAGTTATCAGCCCTTCCCAGGCTCAGTTCACCCAATGCATTTGCATTTTAGTCAGAGATGTGTTTGAGATGCCTACAGAGCTCCAGATACCTGTCTTTATTGTTCAAGCATGCCTTGAAAGATCTCCAGGAACTTCCAAAATCAGAGAATGAATCAGCTCTGACAAGAAGTAACCAAAACACAGAGGTGGATAAAGCCAAGCTTTCCAGGGGTCCCAAACCCTCTCACCTATTGTTTTCCATGCAATCGCTCCTGTCTCAGCGCTATTCGCATCTTCCTTATCCCCCACTGGGAGAGGAGAAATGCCCAGAATAGCAAGCTGCCCGTCCCACCATCACCCCCACGTCGGAGGTGGGATCACGGCTCCGCGGGACTCTCCTCTCCTCCCACCCTGTCACATCCAAACGCCAGGGACAGCAAGGCAACAAAACGCACGGAAAGCTCTTCAGCTTCGAGGAACCAAAGGCAGGTGAGAGGGAGAGGAGGAGAGGCATTTTTCCTCCCTCTTCCCATCCTGCAAAGGCACTACCCGACTCCCACCGTGTTTCCATCAGCTGTCAGAAATATCTCACGGATCTGACAGCTACAAGTGATATTAAATAGCAGTGTGTTACCAAATTTTTAAATACTGATTACTGATTTTTCCATAACAGTAACAGGGGTTTAACACAAAAGAAATATTCTTGGTATTTAGGTTCTCGGTAAGCCAGTATCATAGTTGTCACTAGAGATTTCAAGAGGAGTTTGTGCCCAAGACAAAAGATTTCCTCATTTTGGAAATGTGAGAGAAACTAAAAGGGGAAATATACTGGAAAGTTTCGTAAATAAAACTACTTTTCTCTGAGAGCTAAAGGGAGCAATGTTATTTCCTCTCCTTCCGTCCCCCTCCGACGGCAGGAGGAAATTGATTTAACCTCATTTACTGCTCTCTAGGAAGAAATAATTCAGCTATGAGCCTCCCAGGGAGCTTCCGCATGCTGTACAAAAAGCTCAAAGTGTCACTGCATTGGCAGACAAGCAAGGCTTCAGCGGAGGCACCAGGAAGAACAGTGGTCCACAGGTTTCCTCCTCTCGGAGCGAACACTCCATTGGCAGGAGAATACACGTTTCCACCAGTGAGAAGAGGTGCCGTGGGCTTGGCACGTGAAGCAGTTCCGGGCCCTAGGTTCAAATCCATTTATAGCCAGGTGTGCCCTTCCATTTCTGCCTGTGTGAGCTGGTCCAAGGCGCGCTCTGATAACACACGTCACACGCACGATGTGTCCATGACAGGACCAGGTCACTCAAGAGATCAGGACACAAAATGGTGCTGGGCATCCCAACCTTCTCCCGGCTTCGAAAACCCGTTCCTGTGTCTATATGATGGCGTTATACCAACAAAACTTCTTTGCCAAAGTAATTTCACTTCGCGTGTTGTCTGGGTTGCACCGGCTTTGCCAGCCAAGGGGCAATGTCAGCGACACCCCCCAGGAGGTGCTTGCTGGTACAGCTAACAGGCAAAACTCTGATTATCGGAATCTGGCCTGTGCTCATTCCCCACTGACATTGCTTTGCCTTGAAACGGTTTCGCTGAGGGTGAAGAGCAAACATATGTTATAGCAGTATCACTTGCAGTGCTACACAGGTGGCTAAATCCATCATCATATGGCAGCCACTGCAGGCAAACTAGCTGTGAAAAGGCACAATGCCAGCCAAATACAGACATGAATAGACAGAATGACAGATAAAAAAAATAAAAAAATAAAAAAAAAGAAAACCACACAATGATATATGATCCAAGGCAAGGAAATATAAAATTCAGGAACACTCTATTTATACTATGTGAATTCAAGGAAGGGCTTAAAGGAGGAGGGGCAGTAAGATGGGGATATAAAACTCAGAAGGTGCTTTTTGCCACTCCCTGTTGCAAACTCCCAGTACCCAAAAATAAATGCCCAGCCTTAGTTGAGTGGTTCATTTTTACTGTGTGTACGTATGCATGCATGGGTACAAAGGGCACGTACAAATGGCCATTTAGCATTAAAACACCTGGCAATCCAACTGAATGTTCCACAAACTCGTAGGTCCGTGTGCGTGCACGCTTACAGAGAACTCATACTTTGGTTACCTGTGTCTCTGAAATCTAGGAAGTTGTGTACCTGGTGCTGGGCTGGAAGCAAGTGTGACTGCCAAAGGTAAACTGTTCACACAAGAGACAACGCAAAAGGTAAGAAAATAGGCTTCCTGCTGTCTAGCAAGGCCTCACGTGACAGTACTTCCTAGTTCACCTTCAGGACAATAAACAGTAGATTAAAAATTTAATAGAAACGTAATAGAAAACAAAATGAGGCTTTGGGGGCTCTTTATTCAAGTGATTTCGCAGTTGGCTGATGCCCATGTAAACACGGTCCTCTCCTCCCACATCCTTCTCCATCGAGTTCCTCTATACCTGCGCAACGCCGTTTATAAAAGGAGGAGTCCCACTTCTTGCCAAGAAAGGATCGCTGCAGAAGCACACACCTAAGAGACACTTCACACTGAGCTGAGAGACTTGCTGAAAACCTGCAGAATGGTGTCAGTCGTGAAGAGGAATGCAGAGTGGCCACACTTTGGTTTGTACGTGACCTCGTTTAGCTACAAGGCAACATTTCTAAATTGCCTGCTCTCTTACTTTTAGCACAGACAGTAATTCTGTGCACATTTTAAGCACGCTCACTGGTATTTTTCACCTGACAGCAAGCAGGTCCCGCACCCCAGGTGTCTGCACACAGCTTTGGTTTTCTGGCATAAAGAACGCCTCCAGACGACACTCTGGACCAACAGGAAGATTGTCGGAAAAGCAGCAGAAGCTCCTTCTGACAGGTCTTCTGAGATGAGTCCTCAACAGAAAATTTCATCTAAACTGTATTTGTTCTAATCTACTGTTACATCCTTTATTTAAAATGGGAGAACTGTTCTTCTCCTTACCTCTCTCCCAATTAGAAAAAAGGACAAAAGATCCAGCTCCGTGACAATAATTTCCTTCCACTATTTACACTTAGTGGAGTATTTGCTGCATGCATATTAAGCACCAAAGGCATCCTTCAGATGAGCACATGCCCTATTTGTACTTCAGTGCAATTGCAATAATACTCAGAACATCTAAATGGGCTGATCTTATACTTAAATTCTTCAGTTTCTGCGAGCCAGTCCTCAGTGTTTCTGTATGAGCAAAGTCTATTAGGCTTATCCTAGCATCTTCCTTCAACAAAAATTAAACTGCAGTTTAATTTACTACAATAGACCCTGAATCCACTAGGAAACCTGTGCCCGTGCGTATAATGTGATTAATGAAATGGTACAGGACTGCAGCACTCACCCTCAGGTCTGTCCTGATTCTGCCTGCCCAGCATATGCTCAAGCCCAACGGACAACCAGGGGGCTTAAACACACACTTAAATTCTTTATGAAAAGACACTGAGGAAGAAAGCATTATTTAAACCTAAGATGAATTATTCTTCAGTTCAGCCTGTGTTCCCAGGGCTTTGGCTGGGACAGTTGCCAGCTCTGTGCTGAAAAAAAAAAATCACACTACTTTTAAACCCAAAGAGCCCCTTACAGTGATATTCAAGAAAGAGCTGTCGTTATTGTAGTTCACATCTTAGGAAGAGGAAGCGTACATACCCCAGCAGAAGAGCACCTTTGGTAGGTAGCTTTGCACCTCTGCTGCGGGGCTGTGCTCTCAGAGCTCTGCTGCCCGAGCCGTGGAGCAGAAAAAGCGCCGCAAGACACCTGGATTCAGCAAAAAGAGGGCGACGGATACATGTGCTAAGTCCTGAAGCAATTCTGGTCAATGATTGGAAAAAATAAACCCACAAGGATAAAGAGACAAAATCAGCCCCATTCAAACTGCATAATGAAAATCTGGATTAGTGTTTTATATGGAAAGACAGAATTTAGCATCTTCTCTCTCAAAGCACTGCTGACTACAAAGGAGATCAAGCTATAAAAGGTTCAGCCAGGTTACGTTTCGAATTTAAATTGATCTTGTTCTGTGTGGCTTTAATAATAATTGTCTCTGAGGGATCCTGGAAAGATTTCACCTCAAAGATTTAATGTGATATGAAATTCCCTTATGATTTCCCTTTCATTCATTCCCTTACGATTTTACTTTTGCAGTTTTCTTAAAGGAAACTCACTTGCAAAACTTATGCTGTGCAACCTGTCTGCTAGGCTTTCACAGCACGTGCTTCCCACCAGCCTTCAAGCACTTGAGTCAAAGATTATGTAAAAATGAGCAAATAACTGCAGCTTTCAGTTCCTTAGATTTTTCTTAAGACTGTAGCCTGAAATCAAGAAAGAAACCACTCCTAAAATCCATAGAAATACCAATCAGCCTCTGCTTAAGCCACAGTCGAGCCAAGCATCTAAGTTGAAACAGGTCTCTCTTCCAAATAAATAAAACTTGGCTTATATGTTATTTACAGCCTCTCATGTAAGCAGTAGCTACAAAACCCCCAATTTCTATACATGTGACTATCAATGAGTTAAATAGTTTAAAACCTGCATTATATAAACATGAGATATTGCCATTCAGATTTAAAGGAAATCAGTTTCATAACTTTGTAGTTCTTTGTAAGCTTTTCTCCTTCAAACAACCTCCACGCTAAGAACCTGGTAAAGCCGTCCTTGCAGAGATGCCATAAATCAAACACCGCACAAAGCTAGAGCAGGGATGCATCAAAAGATGCGTACCCTGAAAGAGATCTCTGATCCCAAACAAAAACCTCTGAAATATTTCCAGAGTGTCAGTTTTGGCCAGATGTGCTGAACAGATGCTACTGGCTTTCTCTGAGCTCCTCTCCTCTCAAAAGCCAAATCAAACCTATCAAAAAAGTCTTATTTGGAATCACAGATTTGATTGAGGCATGGCTGAGCACCTGCCAGAACCCTGTTACAAACTGCATTATTTTTTAATAAATAAAAGATGAAATATTTATTTCATCTTTTCCTAGAGCTGTCAGTTGCAGCAAATACTGCTGGATGACCTGAAACTTAAAGAGATGGCAATATCACACTCTCAGAGCTGAAGGAAAAATAAGGCAGGGAGGTGGAGCTGCAGAAATTATTGCCACAGAACTGAAACACAGAAAAGCCTGGACAACATTTCCAAGCAAATGGACTACGTGCATTATTCTGCGTGGCACCTGCTGTTCCATTAAAGTCTAAGAAAGCCCGTTCAGAGAAGCTGCTGTCTCATGTCACAGAGGCTCTCTGAGCTGGTGCTTTTTAGTGCTCAATAATTTACAAACTGTATTAGCACACTTGGTGGATGCTCTCTGATTGGCAGCAAGCCGGTGATCACTGGCGATTTCAAGCACAGGCAAGCCTAAGAGGTTGTGACTTTGTTTTAAGACAACATATCCACAGGATGGAGAAGTCAGTCGCTACAGGAGCAGGTATAGCACCCTCAAGAGCCAACCCTCTTATCTCAGACTCTCCAAGATCACTTTGACTTACAGGAGTCAGTGCCAGGCCCTGGCCAAACCTTCCCTAATGCATCAACCGCAGCACCCAGTGGTCAAACACAGCCTGATCACCTTAAGGTTATAACCCCTGAAGAGTTTCCAAGTTCGCAAAGGGTCAGAGAAGCTGTGGAGACGAGCAGCCTGTGCAGGGGACTGATTTCCACAGACTTTCAGAGCGTGGGATCCTGCCGGTTCCTCTTCACCACCCCCCCCTTCAGATCAGAGAGCCTGTCAGACCGGGCAGGCGCGCAGGGGCCAGTCCGCTGTCCGAGGGGACGAGAGTGCAGATCTGGCTG
>NW_010110348.1:0-44886 GCF_000699245.1 Pterocles gutturalis | reverse complement strand
GAGAATTTGGCCCCCCCCCCCAGCCACAACCCGCGTGACGGAGACGAGACTCCAGGATGGCTCCGAGCTGCCAGCGCTTGCTGAAGTCCCTGTCATCCCTCGCAGGTTGAAGCTATTGCTGCTAAACCAGGAGAGCTGTCAGACAGAGTAGGATGGAAAAAATGGGTCTCACAACGGAAAATGAGAGCAGCACAAAGATGCCCCCTCTCCCCCCACCCAGTCCAGGGGATACCCAGTCTGAGAGGCGTGGGGATACACCAGCTCAGATCCAAAATCTACAGCGCAATGCTGATGCAGTGGGGCTCACCGGCTTGGATGGTTCCATCGCCTCCTCATCCCATCAGTCTCAACCCTAGATGTCTCTGCAGTACGGTTAGCTGGACAGAACTGACAGCTGCTGCCACGTACCAGAAGACAGCGAAAAGGAGCAAATTATCCCAGCACTTACAGTTTGCTAGCAGCAAAATCAGAGAAGCCAAACCCCACTGGAAGGCCACTCCCTGGACCGTCCTTCCTCCAAGTACCACCTAAGCTAACCTGGCACGACTCTCGCAGAAAGATATGCTTACTCTGCAACCGCTCCAGGGAACACCAGTACAACCCAGGCAGAGCTAATGAACAAACTGGTGGGTAGCTAATGATCACACAGGTGCTAAGTGAAGGAAGAGAGCACTAGGACCCACCTAGAGAAGCCAGGAACAACAACAAAAAAGTTTCTCTAAAAGCATGTCCGATTACAGCAACATTTGGGAACAGCAAAAATAGCAAGAAAGCAATCCAACAAAGGCTGGAAGGTCCTGTGGAGGGGGAAAGCAGGAACACCTCTGAACTTCACCATACAACACAGAGTGAGGAAAGGTCCAGCATGGTGCCTCGACACTGGAAATTACCATATTCATTTCACTCTGAATAGAATTAAAAACCAAAGCAAACCAAAAGCGCTCTATCCTGAAATTACTTTAGAAACGAGGTGCTTCTAGCCACAGTGTGTTGGAGCTGAGGGCCTCCAAGCGAGGACCTACCACCTAAGCTCGGAGCTCCAAAGCATCGCAGGATTTCCAAGGTCCAAAGCTCATGGCAAGTCCCTTCCGAGGAAAACGTCAATCTGCATCATAACTCCTTAATGTGTTCCATAACGCATTCAGTTTGACAGAAGTGAAAAGCTTCTCTGAAACGAGACAGCCATTCTGAGCCCCACCAGCCCAGTTCCGGGTGGCTCTATAGGCTGCGTTATTCCCAACGCTGCGCTCTGGTGCCACAATTCATACCACGCCTGGAGCACTGCACTGCACAAAACAACCCAAAACTGTACAAAGCTATGTGATCCCCCTTCAGAGACAGGCTGCTTATTATCTGCACTATCTTTTTTAATCAAGAACTTCAAGATTGTTTATTACCTGCAGTGTCTTTTTTAATCAGTAGTAAGGCTTCTGGTTGACTAACGCTAGTGTAAAGGGGAAAAAAGTGGGCGAAAAGAAAAACTGCACAGGGTAGCACAACCCATCATTGCTGTATAACTTTGCCCTTCCGCAATGTTTTTCACAAAAAGGTTTCCCTCTACAAATGTCAATCAGCGGGACTTACTCCCATGTAAAGGACTGGAAGGAAATTAGCAGACTGATGTAATTTTAATTGCATTAATATGCAATAAAAGTAAGTTCTTGGCAGAAAATGCTATGACTATACTACTTATGGGTTTAAATATTAAATACAACTCTCTTCTTCAGAGCTCCTCTTCTAATTACACATTTTATTTTCTACCATATATTTGTCTTCCTAGAAGCATTTTGGAAACTAATGACAACTTTCAGGTTGGCTGGATTCCATTCTTTTTAATACAGCCAAGTGAGATTTAATTTGAAATCTGCCATCACCTTAAAATATTAATAAGATCAGAGTAGTTCTACAGTGCATATTCATCTCAGCGACTGAAAGGAGCTTGATAAAGTTGGTGCAGGCTTTAGGTATCTTAAACATAAAAAAAATTATGTGGGAGAATCATATCAATATGCAGACACGTTTAAAGCCCCTGTTAGGAGAGAAACAAGAATAACACAGATCAAACTGAGAAGCTAAAGCGCAGATTTTGTTGCCAATTATCATCAAAGCCAGCAACTCCTTGAAACCCAGAGGGACACAGTTCCCGGAACTCCCTATGAGAGAGAACCGATGTTACGTCCTCCCATGGGAACATGGTGCCCTACCTCCCAGCTCCTGTGGGGATGCCGCACCTCCAGCTTCCTTGCCGGCCAAAATCAGAGCTGGCCAAGGCCAGCATCGTTAAGGTGCATGCTGTGTAATCACTCAACTGCTGGCAACTCTTCTTCAACTGGGGAAATGGTGACATTTCCAAATTGCCTTCCTATTTGAACCCTTCCATTTTCATTGAACTGCAGTGACGTGGACCACGCTGGACCAGCAGTTGAGAAGAACACTGCTGAAGCTGCGGCACAATGGCTGTTAAGCCTGAGGAGATGTTAAGCACCTTTTTGAACAGTACAAGTTAGAACAACAGGAGTCACCACACAAAAGCAGAGCCTGTGTGCAGGAGCAGTGTGAGGGTGGATGGAGCTTCTCCAAAGAGCTGAAAGAAAAGGTGCAAAGTGGGTTTGCTGTGGTGGAACTGTCTATGTGAACACTTTCTACCAGGAAACAACACTGAATCCCAGATAGGGCAGAAAGCCTAGGACATCCATGGAAACACACATCATGACCCCAAGAGAGAAGAGGAGCTGGAACACGTCTTTCTTCCTAAAATGACAATAAAGAGAGAGCAGAGCTTTGGAACCTGAGAGAGGGAAAATGCCTGCCATGATACAACTCCTAGTGGGTCTCATGAAAGCAAACTTGGCATATGTATTTTCACAGAAACAAGACCAGATCAAAAAGGTACAACTCCTTCACAGGTCTGTTTTATCTCGGAACAACAGATCCCAACAAGTTCTGACCATAGAGCTGCAATAGCAACAGACAGTGCAATGCGCTCAGTGCAGGACAAGAAGGACAGCGATGCCAAGAGATGAGAAATCCTGAGACCAGCAGGGTCAGAAGGCAGGTCTGTATTATTTTAACTGCATATTGTGCCAATCCGAACCATCTATTGACACAATGGTGCTGCTTACTGGTTACAAAGCAGTTATAGAACTTGTGATTTGATCAGGGTAACCAGGTTAGGAAAGCAAAGGTACTTGGTCTCAAGAAAACCACTGCAATAAGCATGCTGCTGCCGCTGGATGCATAAGGAAAGACAGCACAGATTTCACTAATTTCAACTCGATATACACCCATGGACAGAACGTGAGAGAGCGAGGTTGTATAGAGAGAAAAAGACAGTTACTTGTGCAGCCTCCACTTTAGGAGCTTTTGCATTAAAAAAAGCACAGCTCGCCAAAGCACAGCCCATCTAATCCCTCTCAGCAAACAGAATATACTGGAGATGGAAGAGCGAGCACCAGGGAGTTAACACCTCATCCTTTCTACTTAACAACAGTGATACTTAATTGATGTTAGCTGTTCAGCTTTCATAAAAGGTTTCTGCAGATGTTTATCAGACAGAAGCAGATCCTTAATTTGTTTTATCTAGAATGACTCTCAGTTTAGCTCACCAATGCCAAAGATACTAGTGTACATCCTAGTATCTTACTACCTCAGAGCAACAAATCTATCTCTAAGGATCAGAATCTTTTCTATGGAGAACCTGAAAAGGCTAAATCAGCTGAAATAAAGACACCAAGGATTCTTATCCCTCCCTCCTCCTGCGTTTGTCATTTACATGACAATTTTTGAAGATAAATGCAGCTATATATGCTAAGGGGAAAGCAGTCTCACCACTGAGCGCCTCCTTTGAGTTTTGCTGTTTGGCATCAACTACACAAGCTCAGGTCCTACAAGCACAATACGGTTATGTGCATAACTGGATGATCCCCAGAAACTGTACTGCAAACATCACTCGAGCTTATGAGTATGTTTTATAATAAAATCAGCTTTTTTACAATAGAATCAACTATTTTAACTGTACTATAAAAGATATTTTCAAGGGGCCCCATCAAGACTGTGTACACAGCTGTGCTCAGGACAGTAGCAGTGACTCTTGCCGAGCCAGGAGGCTGCCTGGGCCAGCCAAAGCATCTCTAATGGCTTGCCTGAAGGGAAGAATGGTCTGTGCCCAACACCACCAGTTCTGGTTCCCATCAGTGAGCTATAGCTCAGGACAGCACTAAAGGTGCTCGACAGAACGGATCTTTTTGAGCAGAGATGCCCTCCTGAGCAGAGACCCAAAGCCACACACACAGTTTAGGAGGCCAAGTCACACTGAAATTAAGAATTAGGTCTGTGAGTCTTTATGCCAAGGGCTGTTCTGGTCTGTGAAGCTGCTGTGAAGCCAGAGACAGCCAAGGGCAAGTGCTCTGCAGAAGTGCCCAACAGCCTCGCAGCAGACGTCCCAGGCCTGTATCTGTAATCACTGTCAATTAATTTACCTGCTCTGGTCACAACAGAGCAAGAACTGCTGAACACTGGTGCCTATAAAACCACTGTAGTCCTGTTTTGCCTGAGAAAAAAACAAATGCGTGTTTTCCTGTGCATTCATCCATCCAGATGTGCATTTCAGCTTCTAGTACTTTAAAAGTAAATGCCTGTGCTCATTGAATGTCAGTATTCACAATACAAGGAGTTTATTTTAAGACAATATTTAAAACTACAAATTTTGTTAAACTGGGAAACAATTAGAAGCCCTGGGGAAAAGTGCTATAAGATTATACATCTTACAGACCCCATCTGGTTCCAGAAGTATGTATATACAGTATTTTAAGAGATACTTTCTCCTTCAGGAATGCTAAACACCATTCTTCATGAATATGTAAAATTAGATGTTCTCTGTGAGTGAGAAGTAGTAATTAATTCAGTGTTAAACATCACAACCTATTACTTGAACTCCATGGCAACCAAGATTGACAAAAGAGAAAAAGAAATTTCAAAGCCTATTTCAAAATTATTACATTTACACATTTCCCAAATTTTCAAAGCAAACTTGTACTATTTTCGGATACAGACAATTTAAGTTAACTTCTCTAATTGGTAAAAGAGCGAAGAGACAACTAATGATTTTTGCTTTTATTTTAAAAAAGGCTTGATGCTCCCATGATACTCGGGGGTCTGAAGGCAGAGAGGAAAGAGAGCCGACATTCACAGCAGTCACTCTCCGGTATGCACAGCCACAGACCTATAAACCCAATGGCTTAGCTTCAGTTCCCAGAACTGTAACAAAATACATAAACTACTTGTAAATACCTAGAAAAAAAACAAGATGATGAATAACAGACAGCATGGATTTGCCAGGAAGGAGTCCCATCAAACCAATATAATTCCCTTCTATGGCAGGGTAATGGCCTTTGGGGATAGAGAAAAAACAGCAGCTGTCGTATGGCTTCACTTAAGTGAGTCTGATTTCATGTTAAATTTTTTAAAACAAGGTGGAAATATTAGAAGGCTCTAGAAATGGTTAGGAAAAGCTACTCAGAAAGAAAACTTATGTAGAGCATCGTAACTAAAGAGAGATGCACTCAATGATACTCCACAGGGAAGTGTCCTAGGTGGGGCATTATTGAGCATTTTTCTTAATGAACTGAAGGATGGAAAAAAAATTTGTTAAATAGCACTGAGTATATTGGAAAGCAAGACTTCAAACTGTCTTGGCAAACCGGAGAATAGGCTGAAAATAATCAGTGCACATGCTACTTGCTTCTGCCTGCAGTGATCTGAACGTATCAACAATCCACTCCCAGCCCAAAAAGGCAGCTCTTGGGTCAAGTTCTAATTGCACTTCTTTCTAGAATATTTCTCAACAACATTTAAAATACAATTTTCCTTTTCATGTCACAACATCCATTTTCTCAAAGAGGAAAAGACATCTGAGAGTAACTGGACAAGAGTCTGAGTTGTCCCAGCAGGCTACTGGATGGGATGAGAAATCATGGAGCTAGGTGAAACTTCTGCCTGTTTCCCTAAGAATAACGAGTTGCAGTAATTAGTCAGGTATTTGCATTCTGCTCAACAGTGAGACTTCACAAATAAATCTTACCAGCGGAGGTTTAAGAGACTGATCAGCATTCTTTCCTTTTTTCTGAAAAGAAGCTTCTTGGGGACCCTGGGGTTGGAAGCCATTAAAGTTATGGATGCACTTCATCTACCAGTGAAACACACAGCATACTGGTCTGCAACAGCCCGGCTCTGCTCGCTGCAGGGGAGCTCTGCGAGTTTACACTGCTGATGATTTGCATTTACATTTTCATTAGACCGCTGAGGAAAGGAACCTCCAAAGTCTTTATGGGAGTACTCAGTCAAAGCGCACACCTGCTGAAATGCCCAGGCACTGCAGCGCTTGGTACTGCACTGGCAAGGAGTGAACAAACACTCATTTACCTATGTCAGTTGTGCCATGATCAGCGGTTTTCATGCTTTTGTATCTCATCTTTGCTCTGAGTCTATAGAGTAGGCAACGCCTCCCAAGTGGCCAATCTCCTGATCATTAATCCCATTAAAAATATTTTCATATAAACAAAATGCATTGTATCCACTGAGAGATACCATTCAAATTTATCACCCAAAATTTCAATTATTGTTACTCATGGAGATAGCTGAGGGACAGATAAATAATACCACTGTCATCAAAGTGTTTAAAAAACCCACGAAAAGAGCAGGAGAAGCAAACAGCAAAGGCAGCAGCGCAGAGCCTGGCACTCTGCTGGCAGTGCTGGGGACAGACCAGGGTGGCAGTACAAGAACACCGGCAGGTGAAGGGAGGTGAAATGAGAGGGATATGTCATGAAGATTTTACCACCACTGCTTCTGATGCTTATTCTTCCATACCTTAGTGACTGGCTAAACAACAGCAACCATGCTTCTTTCCCAAAGCATGAAGAAGGAAGCCCAAACTGGATCCTAGCTTTCAGTTACCCACCGCTACATGAGCATTTAATTGCTATGACCCAAATTAATTTTAAGAAAATATTTTTATAACATCAATAAGATGTCCTGTATTAAATTGCAATTAATTCAATAATATAATTAAAAACAGACTAGATGTTTTGCAGTCACATCCCTAGCTTTTTTTTTTTCCCCCAAACTCTCCTTCAACTCTTACTGCTTGGTTTTTCACTCCCGTGGGCAGTTGGGGTGTTCGGGAAGCCTGCGCTACGCAGTCTGAGCAGCTGAGCTTTTAAATCAAGAAGGGGCCATGGCATACACCCCAAAGGCAGTCAGATCATACACCCGAAAAGATAAGCTCCTACTCTTCCTAGTCACAAGAGTTATTCTGTTTATATCATTCTCTCTCTTACCATGTTGAAGAAATGACTCTGAATAATTAAAACAAAAAGAGTTTGTAGACATTGTACACATGAAGAATACAGATAAAAAATTCAGAAAAGCCAGGGCAAGTTTAAAAAAATCTCACTAAAAATCTCACCAAGAACACATTTTCTTGAAATATTATTTCTCTCCAAAATTGCAAGGGCCCTGCATTTTAATGCATGTCTCTCAAACAGTTCCTGATTCCCTAAATCAGTTTGAGGACTTCTTTAAGGTTAATTTGATTTTCTGCTATTTAATGACCACCTGGCAGTGCCTGAAGCAATAAAGCCATTTCTGAAGTCATCAGAAAAAAAAAATAAATTTGGAGGAAAGCACTCCTCAGAAAAAAAAAATTATATTTTCTCCCTGAAACGAAGGGATGTTTGCTGATGGTGTGAGGTGCCTAATAAAAAGCCATCCATTATCATATCACATGCTCTCCAGACTCTTTTTTTTGTTCTGAAATACCATGCTACAAGTTGTAGAAATAAGTGATATTTGCTTAAAAGAAAATAACTGAAAAAAGTACTGAGAATATACCAATTTAAACCTGTTTGGAAAGTCATTTTTCAGTTCTTAGTTCCAAAGAGGACGCCTCTAGCTGCAGAAGGCAGGAAGCCTGTGTCTGTAGGGGTGGATTTATCCTGAGATTTAAGATAGCTCAGTTTGATGTCTCCGTGTGAGCTAGGTGTCTAACCCTCCCACTATGGCCAGTGGAGACCAGCAGAGCCACCACTTCAGCTGAGCAGCGACTGGGCATCCATCCTTTAGGACGAGCTGGATCTGCACCTCCTTGCTTCCAGCGCCGGAGAAGGCAGGGGAGGAACACAGCCAAGCACAGTCAGAAGAAAAACAAACCCAAGCAGCCAGCAGACACACAGGAACCCCACAACTGTTGGAAGCCTCCTGCTGTCACAGCCTTGGCCCTTCTGCAACCACCTCTTGATCAACTTTAGAGGACTTTGGTCAGGTTTAACCAAAGAGAAGCAACTTCCTACAAGTTTAATGAAAACTAGAGACTTGAATTAGTACTCTGAGGGTCCAGAGCAGCAGGGAGTATTCAGTTTTCTTTTTGTTAGTATTTCAATTTGACATGATGCAGAATTAATATCCCCCCCTCACACAGCACGAAAAAAAATTGAAATGGCAGAACACCAGACAAAACACTCATCATTTTCTGATGTGCAGCAGTGTTATTGCATATTAACTATTGGAACACTGTCACACAGCTTAAATACACACACCCCCTCCTTTGCATGAGACAAGCATTACTGAAGTTACTACATGGAACACACTTCTCTGCTTCTCAGGCTTGCCTGTACAACCCTAATTTTGGCCCTTTTGTTCGTATGCACTATGATACAGTGGATCAGTTACGTGTTCACATCCCCTTTTTTCAGCACACAGAACAGATGATGCTCACTTCACGAGCAGCTATGCCTCTTCGTCCTTTCTTCTCATTGCTCCATGTCTGACTGCTTATCTTATGCACTGTATGTGATTTAAACTGGGCTCTCACAGCAGCTTTAACAGTTTCATTCAGTTTTCCGAGCTGTGTATCAGAGTAGTATCCAAGTTCTCTACAATCAGGGACAAGCTCATCCACTAAAATCTAAGAAATCTTGATTAAGCCTAAGCGTAGGGTTTAAAACATGTTTATAGTTTACTAAATACGTGCACACTTCCCTGGAGACAGCCACATGCATCCCCTTCACCAAACTGCAGGTGGGAAGCACTGCCTCTACCCAAAAAAGTGAATGCATCTACAACATACTGCATCACTCTTTTCCCCGATGGAAGGTTTGATGAGAACAGAGATGCAGACAAAGACACTCTATATAGCCTGATGCACCTTACATCACAGGTATGTGGCTCAGGTTTGATTCTGAATGCTGGTTTCCTAACAACATTATTGTGCCCTAGCCTAGTCATTAACGGGTTGAAGTTTTTTGGCCCAAATTTTCACAAGAAATAATTCTTGCGGCTTATACCTGTCTTGTAATACGCCAGCCCAAACAGAAGCAGTTTGTCAAAAACATAATCAACTGAAAACAAGCTTTTAGCGTGGAATCCTGAGAAGGATTGATGGTCCTAGTGGTGCTTTCATCAAGAGAGCAGGGTGCTGTTAGCGGCTCTCTGTAAGCTGATCTCAGTCCAGCATCGCACCAAAGCACTGCGGTGGACAGAACTGGGAAGGCTTCTTGGCACAGAGGCACCGATATCTAACCCAAGTAGTGTTCATCTTGTCAAATTAGAAATTGAATAGCTGCCACCGAAGATAGCAAAGGGAAGTGCAGACGGCACCGATATCTAACCCAAGTAGTGTTCATCTTGTCAAATTAGAAATTGAATAGCTGCCACCGAAAAGGGGGAGTGCAGACCACAGGAAAGCCTGACACAGAGAGACGTGAACAAAAAGGCAACGAAAAATCATTTCTGGGTGAAGATGCCCCCTATTACCCAATCTAGCTCGACCAGAACACTAGACAAGTGAAGAGCTGAAATCTGTTCATCCTTTGCCTCGTGGAGCTAAGTCTGTAAAAAACTGCAAGTCAGTCCTCAGCATCTTGAATAGTAATGCTGGCTTCAAAAATCATGAGTTGTTGATTTTGTTGTTGTTTTAAAATAGGTACATGTTCGACAGTTCTAAATTTACACTCTTTTTTTGTGACCTTACGGATATACTCCCTCCTGCTTTCTCCACACAAAGCAACCCACTCATTTTTTTCGGGGGGGGGAAACAGGGAGTCATTATGCCAGGAGGTCTGGCATTAAGCAAAGCAACATATTTTAGAAGATCGTTTCCTTGGGGGGACAACATGTTCTTTCTCCTAATTAGGTGCCCCTTGCTATTAAGTTGGCCATTGCCGTTCCATACTGTTAGTATGGAACTGAAGTGGATGCATTAATCTAGAAACAGGGATGAATTTGAATCTGAACCATTAAACTCGGATCCAAATTCAGATCCTGCCCTTTAACTGGCCTTCTCAAAACACACCCTGTCCTGCTCTGCTCAGCAGGCACCAGGAATCAGAACAACGTTTGATTACTTCTCCCCTACTGCCAAGGGAGGGAGGCAGCCAAAGAACTAGAGGCTTTTGTATCTATCCAGATTATTTTTGTCTATTCAAATGGATGATTAGGAGACTTGAATAGTACAAAGCCTTAAAATGGAGAAAATACAGAAAGTCAGCAAACTTGATAAAGACACAATTACCTTGTATTTGTAACCCCCCCACCACTCATACCGATTTTAATTCTGCTTTTTTTGAAGATAAAATTCCAATAAGTATTTATGTATTCTGTATTTTTGCCGAAAAACCGATGAAAGGTATTTGAGAGACAAGTAGTAGTTCATTGCTCAGAAATCCATTCCATAACTCAGAAATAATTCCAAAAACAGTAAATTTTACTCTTTTCTGTATTTAACAGCCTTCAAGAGACAAGCCATAAAAGCATCACCCAAAATCACCTAACACATCTTCCTGCTCAGACTGTATATTCAGCTAGCCAGACTGACATATCTGTCTTCACCTAGCAAAGAAACAAGGACATTTACAAACCCCAGCGTAAAGCTGAACCACTGCAGGATGCCTGTTGGAGCAAGCAAACTGCATCTGAGAGCTCTTACCTTTAAGGCTAGTAAAAGACTATTAGTTGTAAGGTATTGCTTGGTACGAAGCCACAGGATTTGCAGCTAAAGTATGCAAACCCAGAGTGGAATAGTGGTGTGTGTGTAAATTATGCATGTTTCTTATTAGATCAAATCCCTTTTAACTCCTCCTCCCCCCAGCACTTATTACACAACTTGTCATCTCTTGTTTACGTGCCATATGGTACACAGCCCAAGCAGAGAGGGCAAACATCCACAGGATGTGTGGGGAAAGGGAGATATTTGCATTTAAGACATGAATATGCATTCGTAGGCGGCACATTCCAGATACATATTTTAAAAGCGAGACTATTTATTTTTACAGGCTTATTGCTAGTGTGCTCCCCCACGCCTCGCAGCACGGAGCTGGTGCTCTGACTGAACATACAACAGTTTTCAGTTCTCAAGGGCATGGACCGGCACAGAAGCCACAACACTGGCAGTGTAACTTCTCTGCAAAACTGGAGAATTCCTCTGAAAAACTGTCATCTGCTGGAAAAAAGTACCACTGCTGAAATTGAAATTGACTGGTTTTGTTTCTGAAATCAAAACGGGAAACCCGTCTTCAAGGGAAAGGAGATAATCCTTCTGCATTCCTCTCTTTCTTTTTTCTTCCCCTTTTTTGCTTCTGTTTTTCTCTTAAGCAAATGAGTAAGGCCCAAAAAAGATAAGGTTATTGCTTGGGATTTAATTAAGCTTTACTCAGTCCTTTCTATTCCACGGATTTTTGTAACCTTGAAGACTCACTTAGATCACCTGTTCTTGGATTCTACATCTATACAAAGAACACAAGAGTGCTCGTCAGCCTCAGAGATGTAATACAAATATAACTGACCTGGCAAACAAATGCCATGTGAGCCAGGTAGGTAAGACAGACAGACAAACAGAAAGACAAGCCTTCTGACCAAGGCGCTGAACTTTAGAATCCCGGCTCTGAGACAATTCTCAATTGTGTTTCATTCTGAATCCCTCATCCACTGGTGCAAAGGAAGGGTGCTTACTTTCCTCTATCAAATGCCTGCAGGAATTAGGACAGTTTGGGACATAGCTGGCCAAAGCTGAGACAGGAGATGGCTTGTTTTGTTGTTGCAAAAAGGAAATGTTAATTTTCCCACTACATTTTTCAAGCTTTTATATAAAAATATACAAAAAAACCAAACACATACTTCTCTTTCAGACAAAATGTTGTGACATACGGCTGCTTGCAAGGCACTCAGTAGTCTTCAACTTAGATGTATAAAAGAAGTGTTTTCACTCAAATCTTTTAAGACAGCAGCTTCCTCACAAGTCTCTGGCTTCCCTTGCTCATACACTTTGCTAACACTTTGTGAAATGCATGAAAAAGAAATACTGTTTTCCACTCCTTTATTTTGTTTTTCTTCTACTTTGAGTTGATATACACTTAGAGCTCCCTCTCCTCTTTCTTTTCCCTCTCCTTTCTACATATCTACACGCATTTTGCATCTTTGTCCTGAGTTTCTGAGCAGATGTCTAGAAACAAAGTTAACAACAGTTATCACCATCAAATATGCTGGGCTTTGAGTAACAGGACTTGTAACGTTCACCAGAATTAAGGAACCAAGAGGTTATTCTGGACTTGTGCATAATCTGGGCTGCGCAGTGTGCAGTAATTTTTCTTGCAACAGCCCTAGAGAACTTGTCAGATGTACTGGAATTTCATAAGGGTGTTGTTGCTGTTGTTTGTAACCACATAAAACATCAAAGACATCCATGATGCCTTATGGAAGAAGTGAACTGACTCTCGACTGCATGACGCTCACAATATGAGGTTATTGTTTGTTTTTGTTGATTTAATGCAAGAACCACCAAAATGAGCTGTGTAGTGTGATGGGTGCTCGCTGGGTCAAACCACGATAGTGGGTCAGGCTGCACCCAGGACACCCAAACAAACCTACCCACAGTTATAACGCATTGTAGGTCATTGCCCCAAAGCAGGACCCACCACAGTGACACCAAAATAACTTCAGAGAGAGGGTACAGGCACCCCTAAAGAGACCGAGATACTAACTGAGCCATAGGGGACATGCCACCACTTGGTCACTCCAAGTCACTGGTCTGCAAACACCAGTATTTGTTCAGGGGTGAAAGCAGCCCCTTACTGGAGACATCACTAAAACAGTGGACTTACTACAAATTGTACGGTCAGAGAAAAATGCAACCTGTTGATGAAGTGAAATTGGGAACAGCCCCTTAGGCTAAAGGGAAACTCCCGTCCTGCAGTCAATGGGGTGTGACTGCACGCACACCGATTCACACACACTGAGCTAAGACTCTGCGGAAATGTTTGCAGGATCAGTATCAAATAACCACATTGCTCTTCAAAAGCTCTCTATATAATCTGCAGGAAGATTCAGACCAATTATATATCTCATGACTAATTATCCTAATTAAACTGACTGGTAGCGCATTAGTGATTCAGACAGAAAACAAAATATTCAGACTTTACATTCTCCTCCTCCACGCTCCAGTGACATCTCTAATGCATCTTATGATGTTTTATTTATCTCAACCCAAAGGCAAAAATACACTGAGCTTTTCCCAAAATAAATTATATCAGCTTCCTCCAGCCTCTTGTAAAAAATCCACCCAGTACGGGGAGATGTTGCTGCTGTTTAATGTCACCCTCACTGTCCCACAGTTCCAGTTTGTGAAGCACTTCTGTATCGGCATACACCTCCCCACACCATCCCCGAGCACCACTGCACGTAGTTGCAAACTTACCACAAGCTGCCCATTGGCAGGTTCTCGCTGTATCACATCTATTGTACCGGACAGGTTCTTGCTGGTGGTTCACATCCCAGTGCACTTCCAGTGCCTCCCTGACTCACCACCCCAGCCCCAGCTGTTCCCAGTCCCGTCTGGGTATGTCTGCAAGGGGCTGACCTCTCTGCGGAGGACAGGAGCAAAAACCCCTGGATCTAGGGCAGCTACTACCTCTTGCTAAGAATGGATGTCCCCACGTGTTTGTATTTTTGAAAATAAAGCTGAGAAAGGAAATGACTGTCTTGGGTCACTTCATACAAGCAAAGCATCCTTATATCCCTGTATTTGCACAAGGAATTCCAAAAACATCCAGAAAGTCTTCATTAAAGTGAAGACTTATGGCTCAAAGCCAAGTGCTCCAGAGCGGAGACTACCTGTGCAGCCACAGTTTCTCTTTTTGCCTGTGCACAAGCCTTCATCACTTCCATGACGATTCCCCCCTTCCCTGCCGCTCATCCCCGCGGCTCTGCTGTCTGACGCGGGGCACAGGGCAGACCACGCTCCCAAATGGAGTACTGCATGTAACTGAAGGATTGTTTCTTCCCCCTCCTTTTACCCTGGACAAATCAATACACATCATTTACTGCTGTGAACATTTTACTGATTATAACACTTTCTTCAAATATTGAACTGATATGGAACACTTGGCTACTTTTATATGCCCATATTTTCTTTTAAATTTTTTAAATGTCTTCCTGTTGACCTAAGGAACTTCTTCTATGCCTAAGCAAAAGAGAAGAAATACATGAAACAAAATGTTTGATAAACCAAAAGAGTCTAGATTAATGTCTTTGTCTGGGTGATATTCTTAAGAAGGCTGGCCTTGTAAGACCCAGAGGAAAAGATCCTGATCTGCAGATAAATGTGATTGGGAATTGGAAGTACTTCAAAATCTGAAGAGCTCAGCACCACGCTGTTCAAATCTATTCCTCACCAAGTACTCAAAATTAAAAAAAAATAAAAAATTACCCTACAAGGTGCTGGCCCAGAGTTCCAATTGCCTCTAAAATAAGATCCAGGTGCTCTTAAAAGTCTAAAGCAGCCTATTAATTTTAAAATGCTCTTCACTGCATGTGCCATGAATGCTGATCTTTAAAAAGCATGTCTAAATCAAAATACTCCATATTGCAGAATAATTGGTTTATTAAAAAAAAAGCTGCAACAAGATAGCCCTGGCCAAGTGACAAGCCATGTTTAATATTTTCTCTAAGCAAAAAAGAACAAAAAAATAATCCATGTATGCTTTGCTCTCTTTTCTCCACACTTCAAATAAAAACCTTCACTCCAGGTAGGCTGCTTCTTCACCTTGGCTATATCAGACTTACTACTGCTCAGAGGCTTACTGTTACAATTATTTATATTGTGATAGCACCTGGAGACCTAGATAAGGTCCTTACTATCCTTTGCAAATAAAATAGAAGAGGCATTTCCTGCCCCTAAGAGCCTATATCTAAGTAGTTTATAAACACAGACAACAGCATTGCAAGCACTTGGGGGGGAAAAAAAAAAAAATCACCAGAGCACAAAGGACTGCTTCAGGTCTGAGTATACTTTTAGAATAAAAGTGCAATTGGTGAGGCTGGATATAATGAGTCTGGATATAAGGGTCCCCATAGGGGTTTAAGAGATCATCTTCAGCAGTGATGGTGAAGAGTACGTCCATCACACCTGTACCTACCAGAATCTGCCCCGTGAAGCATCACTGTGTAGACATACTACGATCAGTCGCGTTCATACAGAGATAGTGCAACTTCTGCAAAAAAGCAAGAGTACCCACCACGAGAGTATCCATCCTGGAGTGAACCTCAGTGAAGGATGATCCCACCTGAACCATGTGCCAAGATCCCACTGAGAATGAAAAGGGGTTACAGTGAGGTAGCTTTGAGGCAACTACCTTAAAACATTCAGAAGTCCAGTGACCAAAGTCACAAACTAATAAATCATAAACATTTCTTTTCAGTCCTACGTGAGACACACCAGCTCTCCTTTGTATTTCATGTCGTAACAGCAACCGCTGGCACAAAGCTGACTTATGAATGACACAGGAGGTGACCTGGTCAGCAGCCTACCAACCGGCTCTGCCTACATCCTATATGACTGCCTGCTTTCCAGCTTCTCCTCCCCACATCTGTAACGAAATGACCAGGAAAAGGCAGGCAGATGCTCAGTGAATTATGTATTCTCACCACAGACATCCCCAGGAGTAGCCAAATTATACAATGGTTCACAAGAGCCATGGAGATAAAAGTGTGTGCTCTTTAAATAGACTGACCTCCAACTCCAGCTGAAATCAGCAGAAAAAGCAGAGGGATACAATGAAGAAAAAAAAATAATTAGCCCACATCAGTTGTACTGCAGTGAAATGGGTAAGAGCACATGGCTGCTTTGAAAGAGGATGCACAGATAGAAAGAGGTATACTATGACAATGTAAACTCTGGGAACTCTAACATCGTGCCAGAATCTTATTTAAAAATGTGCCCAACTGATACAATTAAAATGTGTTCAAAAATATGGACTTTCTTGGTTTCAAAGTTTATTAAAGATGCATGTATTCCTTGGGGTTCTTAGTATTAACCTTCCAAAAATTAACACAAACAAACTGCTGGTGCCAGGCTTAGCAGACAATACCTCCAGCTCTCCTACGATATAAAGGAAAACTTCAGGCTTTGGAGTGGTTCCTTTCATTCTTTAACTCCAAACTATGTGAATCAGAAAGGTTTCCATCATAAAAGCTTAGGGACAAAAATACTATCTAGTTACACCAAGTGTGTTATTTTCCATTAAACCTGCAACTTGTAACCATATTCTTATGCAGAGAAAACAGGGACACCTGAAGGTCAGGGCATGGCCCCTTTAAATCACGACAACACTGGCTCAATCCTGAAAAGCAAAGTCTATAGAATAAATCCAAAACACAAGCATGCAAGCCCTGTGGACACTATTTTTGGTGCCAATACTGCAATGGGATGTTAAGCAGCAAATCCAAAACCAACCAAAAACTGGGGAAAAAAGATCTCTAGAAGTTAAAAACAGCATCACATATAAGTTGAACTTAAAAAATAACACTTTTGTGAGGAATTGGGAGTCTCATGTAGAATTTGAATTTTTGTGAAGTGTAAGACTCACTCTCTACCATAGGATTAGTTATGATCCACAGTTTCCATTATTATTAGAGAATCTCACTCCCAGTGAAAAATATAAGTTACATACATAAAAAGGGAAAATTCGGCTGTAGCGTTGTGGACGTGACTTCATCGTGGAGCTATCAGGCTAAAGATGGGAGAACACTGAGCGAGTCCCACCCTCCTAAGGAAGGAAGAAGGGACACTGCCTATAAAATACATGAATGGCTTCTTTATTAAGACAAAGAATTAATGCAAAGGTGGTCAAGGAACCACTCTGGGACTCGTATTAAAGAGCCAAGGAAGCAAGCCAGCAAGCACAGGGTCTTGAAGAAGATTAAGCACACACTGGGCTGTCAACAGACTACTGAAACATAGGGCTACAGCAGAGTGATCAGCCCTTCAAACAGCTTTTAAAGTTAAATGCAGCAAGGTACAGTGATCACCAAGACGTTTCCTTGGAGAAGCATTTGAAGTGACGTAGCGCACTTGGTGCCACACCGAGCAGACACCAGCTGGCTGATGCAATATCAAGGCAATGAGTTTTGTCAAACCTTGCAAAAACAAACCCCCAAGCCTCATATTTTCCCCTTTGATTAAGTGTATCATGACAAATTCAGATTACCCCAATGATGTTTTTCTGCTTCAGAAACACAACATCCCAGGTTGGTGGTGTGGAATAAAAACTGAGCATCTCACAAAATAATGAGATTTACCTCAGATAGTTGCAAGTTAATATTTTATGATGAATTTCAGCCTAAATGATAAAGAAACTGTCTGAACAACATACTGTGTGCCTTTGAACTTAGAAATTGATAGAGCAGTGATTCCAGTTCCAATGACTTACATGCTTTTCCAGAGGAGACTTTACACCAAGAATTGGCTTAAGACCTATTTTCATTTTGTCACATTTTGAACAAAAGGCAGGCAAATTTTTAAAGCCAAATCACCAAAGTAACCTACACCCAAATAGCACAGACTTTGTACAGCCTGTCCATGCTGCCCTGAATTTTTCTCAGCAAGGAAGCACCTCTGCAGAGCCAGGACTGGCGGAAGCCGTTTGCTTTGCTGTCAGCAGCAGCGGTGTGGTGGCGGTTGCAGCCATTCCAAGCCCTCTTCCAGTAATTTTTCAGTCCTGTTGCTTTACTTCTGAGGCAGTCTCTTACTAGTCTACACATACCACTGCCTGGGATCTTCTTGTGGAGAACACAAAGGATAGTAAAAGAAACAAAAGCAGAAATCATGATGCTGATGTTTTACTTAGACATAGTCTCAGCTTCCACAGAGAAAATGTGACACACCTAAAGCAAAGCTGCAACAAAAGCACAACACCACCATTGCAGTCTGGGAGGCGGTCTGCAAGCTGGGAGCTGATGGGCAAAAATACTTTCTTTTTTTTTTTGGACAAGTAAGATTCAAAAGAGAAATTGGGATGGGAGGGTGTAATGTATCTAGAAATACACTCCAGCTTTGTTTTCTGGTTTGTGTATGCTCTGAGCACCCACCAGCAACACATGCAAGATGAATACCATGAGATTTATAAGAAATCTCAATGCAAGAGCTATGCAGATAATTGATGCAATGTGGTTCTGCTTGGATTTCATAGCTTCTATACACAAAATTATAAAGTTTTCAAGGGGAGAAAGAAAAATAAGTCAATCCATTCCATTGTTTAAAATCAAAAAAGTTCAGACAAAGATTGATAATATCTGTTAACGGATAAGATCAGCACATCTATATGGAAATGTAGTTTGGACACTTCAATGCTCAGTTAGGTTTCATGGAGTCTGCATCCTGGACTGATTACAACATAACCAAAGCAATATTATTTTTAAGCTACTACCAAACATGAGGGAAGATGAAAAACAACAGTTTCAGTGAAATTTCTTTTACTTTCCTTAGCATAAACTTAAACGCCATCAATTCATATCAACAGCACATTATCCTGTTATATCCTGGTTTTAAACCAAGCCAGCTTAATGAGTTTGGTATTTCTAGTCAATTAATATTTGAATAGAAGACTTTCCAAAGAGCATTCATAGTAATTCAGCCCGTTTTTCTATATCAGTTATTCAGAGTTTCATGACTGCTCTTTACCTTGAGGTAACAATTCATATTGGGCCCCGACATCATTCCCAGTAAAAGCAGAAGTGGTTCAGGTTGCTGACAATCTCAGTCCTGTTCTGATGCTATAGGTTAAGGCTTAGTGTATCCAGTCAATCAAATGAATTATGTACTTACAAACCAGGTCCAAAGATTCCTGTTTACTGCAGGTTTATCACAATCTGTCAGACTACTAAAGTCAAGTCAGGCTTAAAATCTGCCCTGGAGATGTGTGAAGTTTGTTATCTGTAATAAATAGCTCATGAGAGGCAGATGTATCACCGAGACAATCTGAAATGTGCATCTGCCTGTCCACGATAAAAGCAGACTGAGACTCTTCATCTAAGTTTAAAATATTACATATCTGATGGACAGATAATTAATCTGCAGAGAAAGAGGGCAAAATGATCAAAAAAAATTTTTTTAAGTATGGCAACTCCTCCCATGCAGAACTGTAGCATTTCTCCTTTTGGTTGATGCCAAAGAATACTCAAAGCAGTCAGATACATTTAATGCTAAATGTAGTGATCATGCATCCCCCACTTCACAGATGGGGGCTGGATTTCTGCAAAGTTCTCCCTAAGGCTGTTCAGCCACATGAGCTACTGCTATTCTGTGCTACCTCTTCATCAGGAATCAATTTTTTTTTTTTTAAAGCAGCATTAGCATTTCTCCAATTATTTATCATATTTTTATTATCAGCTCTGTGGTATCCTTTGCTTGCTGCATGCCACTGAAAAAGCTTTTCTGAGGATCTATATCTGCAAAACTGAGTACAGTATGGCAGGAGAAAACACATACCAACTTTTATTTTTACAATCTGTTTTAATTCCTGAGTGAAAGGGAGAGATGAAGGAAAAGCAAGCTCTTTAAGCTCATCCTTCATGTCTGTCAATTCTTTTATTGCGACCTGCAAGGGAGTCCCAGCTGAAGGTGTCCCACCACCAGCACATTCTCAGTCCCCATTCCCTTGTCTCTGCCCCAGAGGGGTACACGAGAACAAGGACACCTCTCCCGTTCCAGCACCGCCACCTCACGAGGCCGTCATTCTGCTTACAGGCTGTCCTTACGTGCTGGTGTACAGAAAAGCTCAAGTGTCCTTTTCTGTGCAAACAGGGATTATACTGCTACAGATTTCAGGGAAAGGCTGATTTCTTTCTGCAGGAGAGGAAAGCCGTCATTCCCAGCCAGCCATAGAAAGGAAGGGTTTTGCAAAGTACTCACATCTCCTCCTGACTCTATGCACACTCTAGATAAGAGTGCTAATAATAAATACCATACACCAGGAGTCTTACAGGTGTGACAGACAACTTCAGATCCATGCCACAAACATCCATTGTGACAGATAAGCAAACCAGTTACCCAGTCTTGACAAAGCAGTGGGAGCACTGCAAAGCCTT
Organism: Pterocles gutturalis; assembly: GCF_000699245.1. NCBI lineage: Eukaryota > Metazoa > Chordata > Aves > Pterocliformes > Pteroclidae > Pterocles > Pterocles gutturalis. Next base: position 24,474 of record NW_010110348.1, on the reverse strand, counting down.
CCTCTTCCTGAGATCTCCTTTGGGTAATTTTGAAAACATTTTGAATGTCTTTCCGCCCCCCCCTTAACTTACTCATACAACGAAACTACAAGGCTTGACTTGGTTTAAAAAGTAAATATTAGAAGACTTGTGTTTTATTAACATGAGTGAGAACACTGTTTAAGAGTCACAGCTTCCATGGAAAGTTATTCTGAGAAAAAGTTGTGGAAAGTTAGTGAAGCATAAATTGAGACCCATTAAATGTACAGCATGGCCACAGGCAGTATCTGCAAGCACATCTCAGGATCATTAAAAATACTGATGAAAGTGCAATAATACCACAGAAATATTCACCATTTGGGGAGGGGAAAGCAATTCAAGTGCTTTGTTTCTGAAGCAAAAAAGCTTTTAATAAATTCATATACTTTGCCAGCCATAGTAGTTTGACCAAATGTGATAAACACAAGAATAAATGAGAACTCCTCTCAGGTGTTTATTGATATTTCATGTCTGCAATCAAACTACTCAACAGTTAAGATGAAAGCAAAATTTTCAGGCAGCTTTTTTTCAGGCATTGAAGATGTTTCTACCAGCAACAAGACACAATGTTTGCAAAGGCACAGAGGAACCTGAAACAGGTACAAATGGGAAGATCCGTGCATAGCGCTGCTTTCAGAAACACTGATGCACGCTAACTGGAGATGGCAGCTGGAGGATGGCTATACAGAAACTGTTCACAAGAAACAGTTCTTCAGTCACTTCCACAACCTCTGACTAACTGGGAACTGAAACAGGATGCGAACAAGTACGGGCCACTCAGATTTCCATCTCAGCCAGTAAAGTATCACACTGATTTTTAAGCAGGTAATTATTTCCTAACGTGGAAAAGCAACCTCTTGATCCCAGAAGTCTTTGGACACTTTCCTTTCCACGGCTCTCCCAGAGGCAGATTTACCAGGCAGCAGGCTCCTGGAAATTGGTCCCCACAGATCACCTTCCCAGTAGAGGACGTTCCAGGCCACAGCATCAGGGAGAGACCACGGAGCTTTTACCACCTCTCTTTAGAAGTGCTCCCTCCTGACTTCCCAGGAGTACACTTGTTTTTATCAATTTATGTAAATGATGAGAAAAAGTATCTTCCCCCTGCCATGACATGGTGACAGGGGACCGAAGAGATGTGGACAGACAGAGCCGGCCAGAAGCCAGCCTCCTGCTGCTGCAGTGGCAGGAGATCCCACAGCTCTGGTGGAGAGCAAGCAGCTGTCCCAAACATGACCACTCTCAGTAAGAAAAGAGACTTTACAACCCAAGTTTTCTCTTTCTGTCCTTTGTGCATGCATCACATTTCAGAGACTGCACTACAAAGGCAGAAATTGCTGTTTGAGCTAGTGGAACATGATGATAGTTCCTATATATTGACTCAAAGTGACAGCATTTGACTTCAGTTGAGACAATCTGATTCAAATGAGTTCAAATTTAAAGACTAGTTGATTTAAAGAGACAGGAAGAAAAGCACCGTGTTTATGTTTAAATGCTGAGACAAGGAGGAGGCTCAAGAGAAAGCAGCAGTGATGGATGAGATAAAAGCAAAAAAGAGTTACTATAAAATGGCTTTAAAATGAATAGTCACTTATTACTACCTGGGGTGTAAAAAGAAAAATCTCTTCAAAACCTAATGATGTTCATGTTTCTGAACTAGGCACAGGAGGAAAAAAATTCCCAGTACCGGCTTCTAATCAAATGTTTGCTAACATAGAAGATTTACAGCCTTTAGTTTTCATACTTAGGACTTTGCATATGAAGTTGAAAAAGACTTGGAGAGGAAGAGAGTTGTCTTTCTTTTTAAAAAGGAGGGTAATACAAAATGCAACTCCAGGTTTTGAGTTTATGCATATATTTTTGTAAGACATAACCCCCCCACCCAGAAAAAAAAATATATTCTTTTTCTCATCAGCAACAGGCTGACATGTTTTATCAAAATTTTCCCAAAGACAAATACACATAGATTGCTCACTTTCAGGGATTCCCTGAATCTGTGGAGTGAATCCATCACATCCTAGCATCTCTACTTGCATGCACAATGCAATGCCATGATCCTCACCCCACCAGCTTCAGCTGCATCTGGCCCAGCAGGGGCTGTGCAGTCAGTCCTCTGTACCTTCCCTACATGTCAGCAGCACCTATGAGCAAGAGCACAACCATATACAGACCACAATCAGCATTTCAGGCACCTTCAACCCAGTTGCTCCCTGTTCATAAGTCTCCATACAACCAGAAGAAGTGATCAGTATGCACATTTCAGCCATACTGGATTTTGCTATAGTGTTTGGAGACATCCAGCCTACAAAGGTTTTAAGGTATCTGGAAATCCAAGACTAGTTCTTGAAGTCACTAAATCCATAGATGCAGCACTCTTAGGTTCCACTCATCTTTGGGCTGTCATTTAGTTATTCCTGTGTTGAATATACTCACTTCATTAGTAACTAGATCTTTTAAAAAGTATTAGTTTGTCTGTCATCTCAGATCTTGCTGGATCATTGATTGTCATCAGCAGAAGATTCTTCCAGCAAAATTATGTGTTCAGCTATACCTGAGTGACTCTGCTCAATTTAACTCAGCAATTGGAACTTAATTAAGAATTCTGTTGAGAATGTGTGGGCCAGAATAGGAAAAGGCTCATCATGTCAGAGCGGTATTAGCTCTGCTGCACTGATAGGAACATGAACTAATAACAACTTTTTGTTCAGACTAAAATGAATACCCTGGACTTTTCATTAGGCAGTAGGAGCAACTGACGTAAGATGAGAATCATATCAGTGAACAAATCTGTTCTGCAAGAATTACTCTATTCAGGCAATCACCTTCCAAATTAAAAACCACATCAAATAAAGGGAATCTCCATTACAACATAAGAATATACAATTTAAACCTACATACCCTGGTCATAACTGGCCACAGAAAAACTATGTGAAATGCACTGTAAGATATTCAGATAACTGAAATGGCCCTAAAGATTTCACTCTGTCCTTTCCAAAAAAAGGGTGTTTCCCTTATTTTCCCCTTCAATCCATTGCTTGGTTAATTACTACTATTTGAGCAATTACATACAGTGCAGCTAAATGCTCTTTTCTACACAGCGCTAGAATTACCTAGCGCCAGCTAGAACTACCTTCTTTCAGGCTACCTATTATATCACCTTAAATTTCAGTTACATGAAGACACTGATTTTGCAGCACTAGAGCAATCATGAGAGTTTTATTCCTACTCAGAGTAGTTTTCTACCAGAGAACCATCTAATGGTTCCACAGCAGTGAACTAAGAAAAGAGGAAGACCACTGCCAAAAAACCTTACAATTGCTATGCTGGTGCTGACCCCCGCACTGGAAAAATTTCAGAGGTCAACAGGTCAAAACCACACAATTGGAATAACTGGAATAAAATCCTCAAAGTCTGACAGACTTGGCTGAATATGCTAAATTAAAAAACTCATCAGTGTAGGACTTTGCTTTCTGCATATGCTCAGAGCTATTGTTATTTTTATTTTTTTATGCTGAAATTGTTGAAAAGTGAGGGATGAATATTCACTCAAAGCAAGAACTGGACTTGATACTTTCCTAATTTTCTCTACGCATGCTTTCCATTAAAACCTCACACCTTTTAGTTGGATTAACCACAAACATTCAAGTGCAACTTTCAAGTAAAATAACTACCAAGGTTTCACTTAAAATATTAGATTTAGTTCTAATGTTCTTCATTTACAATTTGCATGTCTCCAAGACATCCCGTTTCTATTTATCAATGAAATGGTTTCTAAGATCGGGTAAAATAACACGAAGTGGGATTTTAATCAAACCTGCAATCTGCAATACGACACAAATTGATAAGGCAAATGCACTAGTTTAAGTTACTAGCTTCAACTGTGAATCCAACTGTAATGCTCAAAATTTGCAAATCACACTACTTTGTCACTAAATCTCTCACCTACTGGTAACAAATACTCCTCTCTTGCACAGCATTTTCCTTCTTTAGATTGGAAGGAATGATGGTCACTATCATTATCGCCACTATTATATAGCTTCTATGAAACAAGATAGCCTAAAGGGAAATGTTTTATGATGCTTCTTTCTTTAATCATCTTCATTTTTAATCTAGACTCCAAAGAGAAGTTCAAAGTATCATTAAGAGTCTGAATCAAAGTGCGTTAGAGTTAATGGAAAATCTCCCTTCACTCTTACAAGATTATGCCACAGGCTCCAAATTGCTTCTTCTCTTTATTGTTCTTGCTATTTGAATTTTGTCTCAGTTTCTCTATATCATCCAAAAGCATCAAAATAATATATTTTTTTTTTAAACACTCACCTCAAACCACTGGCCATGTGACTGCATTTTAAGGATGACACAGGGATCGGGTTTGGAGAGGGCATCCCGGTCTGATATGCCTTTGCATGCAACTCGCAGCTCCACTTTAGTCAGGCATGGGCTGTTAAAAATTCCCAGGGTATTGGCTGCTGATTCATAGATGTTGCTCATTTTCTTCATTCCTTTTTCTGAAAGAGAGAAAAGGTCCATTAAGAGCAGGGCACGCACAGCACAGTCTGTCCTTCCGTGCAGAAGCCAACGCAACGTTCTGCTAGCTGGTAGGACCCCATGGCTGTGAATGGGATCCAGAGCAAGAGGGGAAAAAATGAAACCAAAGCAATGCCTACAAAAGAAAAAAATACATCATCTTGTACGTTTAGAAATCAATCAACTTCAGGATGAAATTTTCCAGCATACCCCTGAACTCTGGCACTGAACTGCGACTTTGACTTCCAGCTCTGTTCCCGCTGACAGAGCCACGCTTCCCCATGCCAAAGGGCAGACAGGATGGTAGTTCTGAATTCCTCCTGAGAACACCTTATTCCAGTGACAAGGCTCAATTCAGTTTGTTCAGCGCTCCTTCAATCTGCTTTTATTTCTCCATACTGTATCTAGAAAGCACGCATTTCATCTTACACAAGCCTTTTGTGTAAATGCCATAGAAAGCCCCTTTCATATCAACCCTAAATTCCAAAACACATTTCACTCTCTACTTCCACGCTTACTGTAGATTTCCTCCCTCCATGCCTACGCAAGTACGTCAAGATTAATGTTCTGAGCCGAAGGGCAGGATATTTATGCTGGCAAATCCTGTTGCTATACAGTGTCTGCTCTTCGGGGTCAGGAACCACCGTTCCACCAACACAGACGGCTGCAGCGGTGGGAACCTCTGGCCCTTGCTTCTTTATAACCACCACCAATCTTGCAGCTCGAGCTTCTGCTCTCAACAGAAGCAACAAAAACACATTTTAAACACAGAGCTTAGCAAAAAGCACTATATGATCGTTTTTGCATCAGTAAAGAATATGAGAATGTTTTAATTGGCTCACTCATTCTAAGCTTCACGGTTCACCCCTAAAAATCTGTCTTCTAACACAAGAATTAGTGCCTTCACCCCCACGCATAAGAGCTGCAAAAAAATTAACTTCACACTTTCAGAGGACAGATTTCTCTTACCAGACTATTAACAAATTCTTTGCAGTCCATTTCAAACCTTTTCACCGTGTCTTTCACAACACTCTCTTCTCAGAGGTTAATTATTTTTGAGAACGGCTTTGATAAAAGTTAAATTTTGGCGATATGGAAATTAAAGTAGTTTTCTTCCCCCAACTCTGCAAAGTTAAAAAAAAAAAAACCCACAAAACCATACCTTCAGAATACCCAGTTCCCCTATGAATTATAAAGGCAAAATGGAAAGGTATTTCTAAATTCAGAGTAATAAGAGTTGGCAATACAGCGTGGACCTCTAAGAAACACAGATAAGCTTCAGGAATGTAAGTCTGAATGATGAAGCAGAGGATCTGCCCTCCTTGCAGAAGAGATAAAAGCTTGTTAACAATTTACAATTCTTCAAATCTCTTCAGATCTCTACAACAACGTCCCGTACGACCACTGATCTGCTGTGAACGCCCCAGCCTGCCCGGTTCGATGTCAGTCCCAGCCTAATCAGGAACTTCCTACGGGGAACTGGGCTCTAGCCTAATCGGAGCTGCGCTGGGAAAATAATAATTTGAGAAGCAGAAGGGACCTGACATCCCATACCTCAACTAAGCGTGACAATAAGTGTCTGGAAAAAGTGCTACCAAAAGTGATGATTCAAAATAATGTTTGGGAGACTGGTTTTCTTCTTGTTTTTTTGTTTTTTTCAAAAAGAGAACAGATTGAGGTGGTGGTAACTTTACAAAGTCACTGAAAGCTACTATTTAGCTAAAAATTACTGAGGAAATTATATGTATTTACATGTATTCTGCTAGCAATTGTCACAAGTCTGTTTTTTCATTTTATTTTTAATATATCTGTGATATATGACGTCAAGTACCTAAGTTCCCACCAACGGCAATTACAAAAAGACTGCTAGAAACCGAGGTGGGGGAGGGACTGTTGTCTAATTATTCATCATTTTATAATCCCATCTCCTGCAGAAAGCTGCTCAACAAGCTCATCCCACACATTTACAAGACATTTTTACATGTTGCCCTTTCCAAATTGAAATCCATTTGAAAATTGGGTTAATTCTGTCTCATGCACATCTTATATCGTTAATGAAATGTCATTCTTTGTGCAGAAATAGGCTGGTGATTTAATTAAACCGGATGATTTCAACACTAAAGAGAAGGGGGAAAAGTAGCAGACTAAGGAGGAGAGATGTATTTTTCTTCCTCCCACAATAATTATACACTGTTTTTTTAGAACAGTGGGTAAGCAGAAAATTATATTTCTTTTTATCACTACAACCATTACTGCAGCTTTAACAAGTTCTAAATTTATCAATGGAGAGGATCAAGCCACAGTCTTATTCCTTTGTCCCATTATATTCTTCTTTTAATATAATCACCAGCTTGGGCTGTTGTACTGATGTCATGTTACCAGGAAGCTGGGGGCCTGGAAAATTGATTTAGAGCCTGCTGAAAGTGACTAAAAAGAGTCCTGTTTCACGTAAATACAGACAAGTTAGACTGCGTAAGTTTTTTATCAATTAACTACATACATTATTGATGGATTAATAAATTGTTCATTTTTCTTTGCTACAAACTCTCCATTTTTCACTTCCTTAGAACCTGATTATTCCTTCAGTGTCCACATGGCTTTTTTTTTTCCCTCAAAAGAGGAAAAGTGTACCATCACCCATGGCTTCCACACGAACTCGTTAGCCAGCGCTGGGCTGCACGGAACGACGAGGGGGCAACACCAGCCCCTGGGCAACACACAGAAAAAAGTGAAGACCCTGGAAGCCAGTTACATTCTCCCCAAAATATTCTACACCTGCCATACTCAGAGCATATTTAGCAGAAAATAATATGCTCTGACATTTTTAAGAGATTCACAGCTCAGCAGGATCTTACTGATGTGTGTAAGTTCCTGATGGGGAGGGATAAGGGACACAAAGCCAAACTCTTCCCAGCAGTGCCCAGCGACAGGACGAGAGGCAACCGGCACAAACTGAAACACCGAAAATTCTGATTAAAGGGTGCTTTTACTGTAAGGTTGGCTGAACACCGGAACAAGCTCCTCAGAGGGCTCGTGGCATCTCTGTCCTTGGAGATACCCACAACTTGTCTGGACACGGCGCTGAGCAGCCTGCTCTGAGCAGGGCTTACAACAGATGATCTGCAGAGGTCCCGTCCAACCTCCACTGCTTGGTAAGTAGGGTAACATCAAACTGTACACCTCTCAGGGTGCAGATGCTTGCCAGCTCCATCTCTCTCCTCTCAGAGGGACAGATGCCTTCAAAGCATTTAGTCATCTAGTGCCTGCTAAAGTAAGGATCTCTGCGATGTGAAATACAAATGCTACGTGCCTCTCAGATGTCAAAGCCTTGATTTCAGCTCATACAAACAATCAGATCCACCTTCTTACAACATGGTGATCCATAGAGGGCTTTAGAGCACCTCACCACAAAAATATAACCAGGCTCCTCAGGCGCACCATGAAATAAATCTAAGGTGTTACCTGAATTCCGATTTTTAATCTTCTCCTTTGCCCACTCTGTCATTTTGCTCTCCTACACACACAATCTCAAAAAGCTTTTCTGCAAGTTGTCTGGGTAAAGTATGAAGAGGTTTCCTCTCTACAGCACCTTGCAAATAATCGGGGGGGAAAACACCCAGTCAGCCTCACATCCAGCTCAGGTAATAGCAGAGTACGGAATGAGAAAGATGCTGCGATTAAAGGCAGTAACCAGTGTGTTACCAGCTTGGTATTTAGAAACCTGCACATAGATCTGGGGGTTGCAGGCTTCCCGTCACAATCCGTTGAGGACTGTGTCTGAATCATTGGTTTTACCAGCACGCGGGTCGTGAAGCTAAAACGAGCCAATAGCATCTGTCTGCTTCTGCAAAAGTCAGCAGTCAGGCTCTGCTCCTGGAGAGGTAAATGATGTTCACGGACCGAGCGTGCAGTGGGAAATACTAATGGTAGAGTTCTGTGAAATAAGAGCTGCGAGTAAGTGCCTCCAAAAGAGGGCAAGACCTGAAAGCACAGGACCTTGCAGCACCAGCTGCTCCCTACTTATTTATACTTACAAATTATATACAGCAGAGACATTTAGCATTCAAAACACACGAACAGCTGAACTCTCTAGACAGAAAGCTTTGCACCTACAGTTGTGGATCTTCCAGGGCTTACAGTCTAATAAAAGGAAATACAAAAACCAAGTCTACAGTTAGCAGCTTAAAATTCATAAAAGTCAGACTAGCAGCTTCTGTTGGAGAACAGCTAGTGCTCCACAGTTGGAAAGAGATGGAACATCACTTTTCTACATTATTAAGAAATGCAATCCTTGTAACACTATGTTGTTTCCTTTAGTTCTGTTCTAGATTCTTGATTTATGTTACAGTTCTGGCAAAATCCAAATCTAAATAGTCATGTTCAATTTAGGTGAAATCACTTGCTTTAAGTGTCAAAGAGAATCTGATTAAATAAAATCCCATTTTGAAAGGATACTAAACTTTTTACAGGAGCTGATCTGAGATCCACAGAAGTCAGTGAGAAAATAACCTGTTGATTTCAATAAAGTGGGTGGCTGAGTAATATAGTGCCCCCAGCAATCCTGTCTGTTCTTGGTGTATTTTATCATTCAGCAACATAGTAAAGAAAAATAATCACCAGGCACAGAGGGTTCACATGCTTCAGAACCACCTCTTGGGGCCTGACCCAAACACCACTAAACTTATTCACTGGCTTCAAATGTGCTTTTCTCAGGCTTTGAAGATTTTATGTGCTTCTATCCTATCTCCCATTATGATGCAAGACCAAGTTACACAAAATACAGCAAGAGCAAGATTTAGAGGAAAGGATGAAATTACATTGGGTGTTTCAATATAAAAGTTTTAAAAGGTTTGTCTGTTTAATTACCTGTTCAGCTCCAGCAGAAGGTATGGCAGGGACCCCTTCAGGGAATGACACTAATTGAGATGAGCTATCATTTTTCTTTAAGAAACTTTATGTGATTGGGAATTCCCAGTCTCATCGAATTACTGTCACTTGTTGCCATCCAGGCTTCCTCGGTTGTGAAAAGCAAACCCATTCGTCCTCATTCAGCTGTTATACTGACCAACCTTACTACGGACTGGTCTTTTCCTTTTGTCTAATCCTTGTTGCAGCCGTGACTACTGCCTCTCAGCCCTCCTGTGCATCTCTGGGAACCTGAACAGATCAGTACTATCTTAAAATGTAGCCATTCAATTACTTATCTTTGACCACGTTCCCAGACTCCTGATTATCAGCTGTATCTCTAATCACTGCACAAGACTCTCCTCCTATCAGTATTAAAAAATTATTCTGGTCAACGTCAACTGCATTATAAATTGCTACAGAAGTTTAAATGATCACAGCTAATACAGAAAAAATGCCAGCTGTCAAAATTAATCTGAATATAAATTACTGTATAACAAGAAGTCAGTAGGTTAGCTAGACCCCTCCACAGGATAGTTTGTGCAATTAAAAGCACCATTTTTCCTCCTTCCCTTTGATTCTGACTCATACAACAACTAATGAGGCTTAAAGTTACAACTACCAAAGTTTGAAAGACCCCTTTGCAAAATGAGCAATAAACTCATAAGCAAGGAAGACCTGGAAAATCCACAGCAGCTACATTGTGAACAATGAGACAGATCTGATGGTGTAAGTAATTCATTTGGACAGAAGGGGAGAAGGTTGAGAACAAAGTGCCAGCAGTGTAAATGGAAATATACACAATCTGACAGTTCAAAAGGACTCATTGCCATAGAACCAGCTGGTTCAATTATAAGGGGAGAGAGGAAAGTCACCGGAAAGAAATTGAGACATCCTGTGTATGACAGGTCACTGTACAAAAGTGCTGCACCTATACAGATAACTATTTCAGTTAAGGGAGGGAGAAACCCCAGGATAACCGGAGAACTGTCAGATGCTCAAATGTGCCCAATTCTGGATGCTCTGAGTAGTTCCCACTGAAGTCAGTCCTGATGCAATGCAAAGCAAAGCATCCGTAAGAGTCAGCAGCTAAAGCACATACATTCTATTACCTTCTATTACAAGTGCAAATCTAAGATTCTCCTTATTTCTTTAATATGCAGTTAATGCCATCAGTCACCATTTTCTTCTCAAAGTTCCCTCGGTCTTCCTGCTTACAGTGCTGCAGGTACGAAGAGAAATCTACAAATCAATAATACAAAAGACGTGAAACTGAACAGACAGGAGATCAAAATCACTTCCCTGGGGATAAAGGCAGACAAGAGCATCCTCTGCTACTGGAAAACAGTACTGATGCTTTTTAGTGGACAAGTAGCAGAGATGTTTCACAGAATGAACCAAAGCCTGCTTTACTGACATTCACTGAATTTGTGCCAGTCACAAGAGGTCTGCCTCTCCCACAGCAAGGCTAGCGTGCAGGCTTTTGTACCGAGTGTGTCTGGTTTGTACTGTTTATAAAATGAGACCTTCTAAGACAGTGTGGTGTCTTAATAGGACAACAGAGCATATTTTTACGGGAACAGTAAAGAAGAAGAGAGCAGACTGACTCATCTATATACTGTCATGCCGTAATGGCTATCTACAGTCTTGTTCCCTTAAATACGCCTGTCCAAATCCTTCACCCATACTGCCAAACAAAACCATTAAACAGTCCCAGAGTTCTCCTTCCCAATCCTGAAACCGGCATATTTTAATCTCAAAAAGCATTAAAGAAAGTGGGTTCTTTCTTAATTTCACTTCATTTGGAAAGCTATCAGAACTGATTTTCCACAGCCCTTTCTCACAGCTATAAAAGTTTAAAATGTTTTTAAAAAGCAAAGGAAAGAATGGTCCTATAACATGACTCCATGAGCTGGGGGTTTATCAGCAGGACTGAAAAACATGAAGCCCCAGTAAAACCGGGGCTGCCAAATAAGTAAATGGTTTGCCTTTGGCTATTTGCTGTATCACTGTTGAGACGATACCTGGCGCACAGGGACTAGGCACTGTGATCTATGGAAAAGCTTGGGACCATTGCATCCACTTCAAACACCATCCTGAGGAGTTTCACCAAAACCAACCACCTATTACAGGTAAACCATGGATGGTTCGTGAATGTGACATGTAAGCATGGTAAATCACAAAAATATAATTGAATCTCTCTGTGTAATCAACAACTTCAAAAACAGGTATTAGACTGCTTATCACTAAAAGCCATTACCATTTTCTTAGATCTGCCATTTTAGTTTGCTGCTTGTGCTAAGCAACATATCAAATGAAACATGGGGCAAAAAAATGCTTATTCACTCTGAGGATACGTGCTTGCTGCTTTTCTTAAAATCAGTTGTCCCAATTAGGTATTAAAGGGAAAAAAACCAGTGATTGTCATAACAAGAGCTCTGAAGCCTTTCAATATAGTTACTTATCTGAGAATCTTAAATAATTGAAGCTGATTTGACAATCCACTATACTTCAGGGGAAGATAAGCCTGGAACAAAATCAAGTAATCCCCCCACTCCAAGGTGTAGCGGTCACAATTCTGCTATCAAACCAACCCAGCTGAGAGCCTTCAGAGCACATCTGAGCCAAAAGAATTGTCTAAATAATTAGCCAATTCTGAACTACAGAAAGAGTCTACTACGTTAATACTTCTGTTATCATCTACACTTACATAAAATACATTTGAAATGACAGTTACCCACTATCTGCCTTGCAAAAGCCCACTGGCTACCAGTTAGAGGGAAACGAAGCAGCGAGTTGTGTTCGCCAGCTATACTCAATTACACCCAAGTATGTATATAAACACAAGTAACGCTTGGAAGAGTTTATCCATTTACAGCTGTAACATATTGCAAACTGCTCATTTTCCTCAACAGATGGCCATAACGGCTTTTCCTACAGCATAAAAATGATCCTACAAGCGAAGCTGCTTTCTGCTGCTAATCCAAAGATAGGCACATGGAGAACAACAGCGAGGAAGAACTTCCCCTTCGCCATGCAGTTCCTGCATTTGCAGTGCAACCAGAAGGCATGCTCACTACAAGCTGGCTCAGGGCTTCTTACCAGTGTGACAAAAACTGAGTTTATCTACTGCACATGAATGCTCTTGGGGCCACGCTGAGCCCAGAACTGGGACAGACCTTTAAAGTCAAGCTGCTCTGACAGGTAGGAAAGGGAGCAGAAGGAAGGGAGCAATTGACACTGCTGCTCCAAGTTGCTCTCTCACTCCATAGTTGCTCCCCCAACATGCCTGATCCTTTCTGAGCAGCAACGAGAACTCCTGTGCCCCCCAGGACTCTGATGCAGAAGGAGCAGCCTGACAGCCCTCGGGAGGCTGCTGGGCCACGGCCAGCTTTGCTGCCTGACCACAGCCAGTCCCGAGTCCACTTCACAATGGAGGTTCAATAACAACACATCAGGCTTGTGCCACTATTTTAAGTCAGAGCATGAGCCGTTCTCACCTTCTTGTCATTTACTTACTTTCTATTTTCTTTTAAAGATCCTCGATCAAATGTTTGAAGAGCCACCCATGTGACTGAGGCCAAGCAGGCGTCACCTCTGTCGCAGCTAAATCAGCGAGGGACATGATCACATTGCAACTGCAGGTGCCAGGAAATCCTACAGGAGAAGTAGCTCTGCCAGCCAAATTGTATTTATATTGGAAGTGTTAATTTCTTTCCTGGATCCATTGCTACTAGCTAGTCTGACTTTCCTCTACGGAGCTATATCCTCCTCCCTGTTGGGAGTGCTTTGCAATCATGGTACCCCTATAACATGACAGTTTCTGAAGCTGTTTGCTATTTTTGGTATCAAATTGATCCATAAAAGAATTGCAATATGCTGTCAGCAAACAGTCCTATCAGTGCCAAACGCACCGCTGGTGCCCTGCTGGCACGTCCGTGCTCCCTGGGAACAGTGCTCCACGGAGCCACCAAAGCTGGGTCCTAACGGGTCAAGGCACAGCCCAGCCTCACACAGACCCTACTGGGCCCTGGGAGCAACACCACTTTGTCAGCAATGCTATAGCGGAGCTTCTTCCTCCTGACACAGTGCCGAGGCTTTGGCTCAACATCACTTTTGGAAACAACCTCTAGGTATCCAAGCCACCAAGAGCTTTCCAATGTTTCTCTCCCTCAGGAGTTCTTGGGACATGAGAAACATCTTTGTTGTCAACTACTAATATAGATGAGAAGCCAGATACTTGCAATATATATAATGTCTTTAATAAAAACTTTCTCCGACACAAGCTTGTCTCTTAAGCTCTTCTAAAAGGAACCTAGGAGGATACACAGGAGTTAACGTCTTCCTCGTGAAATCTGCATCAGTCTTTGTTGGCCATATACTGACAACCAAAGGGTAAAACAATTCAGGTCCGCTAGTTTGGAGGCGGAGGGAAGCAGTTCTCATTTCCTAAATAATGCACACACACGCAAAAATAGGACTCGTACCACCATATAAAAGAGCTGTCAGCACTTTGCTCAAAAGTGATGATTAAGAAGAAACCAAAATGCAAATGTACCAACAGAGGATACTCAAACTGGTCTCTGAGTACTCCGACTACACAAGGCATTTAATATGTACTCTGTGTTTATCTGTGTCTTATCCCTGATCTGCATTGATCCAGCGCAAACAGGACCAACAGTCAGGTATTATTCTCATAACTTTTCAAAAAATGATCTCATCATAATTTCATTAACTAACTTGCCTAATGCATGAATATGCTTCAGTCTACACAAGTATAAGGGGACTCCAGACAGAAGAGATCTGAAAGACTTTCATGAGTATGGAACCCAAGATCTTAATTTTTGTTCCTCTTACCTAGAGGGAGACTTGGTTTTTATTTTCTTCTCTAGCGCCAGCAGTCCCCATATGTAGAGGTGATTAGAGAGGAAAAGAACAAATGAAAAAATGAAAAGAACAAATGAAAAACACACAAATGAACATTAGAGAACATGCCTTATAGTAATGCATGTCCTCACAATATCAAAGTCTCAGTGACAGATCTTTAAATGCATCTTCGTATAGAACTGTGGTATCAAATCCAGCCCTGGATACCGAAGGAAAAGATGTACTAAAGTTCTCAAACATTCTGAAAGGCCCTTTTAAAAGCATCTTGCTGTTTCAGTCATAAGCACTGTCTGCCAGTGACAAACATTATAGCAACAGAGATCTGACGCCGTGAATGATGTACGACATTCTTTATGCTCTAGAGCCAAAATGCAAATTTTACCTAAAATTCCTGCCCTTTACAAAAATTGGGTTATAGAATAACTAGGTGCTTGACTGCTGTTGCACTAAGCCTGTAATGAGGTGGAATAGACAGTTATACCTCTTTGTGTTCTAAATCTCTTCCACTCTGGAGTAAACACATCAGCAAAGACTGAGCTGGGATAGTAAGCCAGAGTAATACATCACAGTAAGATGTTAATTTGCTGCTGTTACAAGAGAATTATTTCTATATTTCACTGAAGAATTCTTCAAATGATTCACTTGTGTAATATGTTATTAAATGAAGCACATAAAGAGGGACATCTTAAACGTTAACTTAATTGAAGGCAGAAATAGCACAGACAAAGATTTAATACTTACTGGAGGAAAACTCCAATTCTTCTCCTGAGATTCTTATCATTAGCTAGAAAGCCTGGCATGAAAGTACGTTTCCTACCTGAATTACCCTTTGTGCTGGCTCTTAATTTTCACCTTTTCAGAAACATGGGCACTTTGCAACACGTTAAGAAAACTGTTTCAGTCAAGCAATTACGGCAGCATTTCTTATTTAGCTACTACTTCAGATATGAAATTTCAGCTTGCTTTTTCTATTTCTCCTTTCTCAGCCTCTGAGCAGCTATGTTCTTTCCATCTATGGCAAGATATAGCTACAACCATCTTTCCAACTTAGGCTTCTGCCAAGATTATCCTTCCAAGTAAGACAGGTTGCCTAAGAAAAATCTCAGAGCAGTTTAAATATGCCTGATACTGCCAAGGAACTCTTCAGTTCTCAGTCACTGACACCTTGACATCTGACAATATACTGTACTGCTAAAGTCAAATTACCTATAGTTCCATTAAACAAGCAGCATATCCCAGCTGGGAGCTGCACCCCTAAACGACTTCACAGGAGGCCATCTGCAATGCAGGACAACTTTCACTGGTCCAGCCCTACGAACAAAACTGCGAGCTCTTGAACACTGCATTGACACATTGCCTGCAGAACTCTTAACATCTTTTATGGGGGTGTGCTAGTTCCCATGCATTCCTTTAAGGGACACTCAAGAAAGGTAAAACAAATTAATGCAAGTTTAATCTGGGCTGTTATAATGATGTTTTTGAGGAGAAAGGTGGCTTAGTAGAATACAGTGATAAATAGGGAGGAATGTTTAAAACCTTATCTTTCACTCCTTAGTATTTCTGAATTCCTGAATAACTCCTTTCAGTCAATGAACACATTTGAACTCAGACATATGGCATCTGGAGATTTCTTTTCCCCTTAGAATTTTGTTCAAAGATAGCACTGAGAAAATAAAATATTTAAAGTTGCTTTTACCTTCTGATTGTTCAAAACGGGCCATCATTTCTCTCCACAGTATTTTAAAATTAAAACTTTAATTAAAATTGCTGTTCAATTTTAAGGGTATTAATCTTTCTTGTTTCCTCAGCTTATCTATCTGCTGCCCTTTACAATTAGTATTTCTCATTTCATGAAACTTAGAAGTTTGCTGGTAAAATTACAGTCTTAGCTTCAACCCGATGTCCAAAATGAAAATACTTCCAATTTGCCCATTATATAAAATTGCTTAGGAAAGCCAAAAGAGGTCTGGAAACAAACTTACTGATACAGACTCTAACAAAGGCTCTCAGTTTTGTTGACAATACAATGGTTTTCTTATTTGCCACATAGGTTGTAATTTTTAACTTTGCTGGAACTTGCATGTCTGAGAGATGCTGGCCTTGCCTTTTCTTAGTAGGTAAAGCAATAACCAAAAAGTAATGTCAGAGCAGAAGCTGTATTTTCTATAGCATTATCTTCAGTATTCTCATCATCGATTTCTTATCTTTGAAATTTCTTCTGGTTTATATTCTATTCAAAACAATAGCCTCAAACTCCAACAGCAAGATAAAAGCTCCAAGGCATCAAAACTTAACTTTGTTCTCCCCATCTACAGAGAAGTAATACTAGCCTTAGAACTAGATTCAAGGTCACACAGAAGTCTTCTGCCAAAAAAAGTGGAAAAAGCTTCCAAAAAAATGCCTTTAAGTTAAAAAAATTTAAAAAATCCTATTTCTGATTATGCTAAGCTCAGCCTAACAAAAGTTAGCGCATACAAACACCACTGTGTAGAACTGCATCACTGCACTCCCAAACCAGCAGCCAGTTAGCTTACACAAGAACAGAGCCAAGTGCCTACAGGAAAGGAGAAACCCTCTGAATCTAAGCCTGGCTTAGCCAGTTCTCTGACCTTATCTTACCTGGGACTGAACTGGCAAGTACCTACCACTGCATCAGCAAATCGGGACCTGCCATCGAGAGACAATGAGCACTTCTTTGGATTACAATAATACATTTGGTTCCAAGAGGCTGAAAACAGCTACCCAAAGTGTAAGCTGAGTTACAGTACCTCGGTGCAGGATGCCAAACTGTACCGCAGCTGCTCAACCACACTTCTCTGCATGCCCAAGAACCCGACATCCCCAAACAGCAATTAACTCAAGGACCACACTGTTCCTCACCTTTCCCGTCTTTCCAAACCACCGAAGGTAAGACTAAAGCCCTTCTCTTTTTGCCTCAAACGAAAACCACCCACAGCTCTCATCCTCAGAGCAGACATTACAGCCCCAGATGTACAGCTGCTGTGACCGAAGGGAGTTCCTGTGAAACTGGGCAGGGGCTGCTCCGTCCCAGTGGCCAAGGCTCTGTCCCAAGGGTAAGATCTGGAATACTCACTTTGTCCTCTACTGCCACACAGCAGCTGTGCCCACACGCTCTTTGGTTAGAAAAGAGGTGTATGGCACAACCTACAGCTCATCCTGCCAACAATGGAAACAGACCAACTGCTTCCCTTTTGGAGCGGCAGGGAGATGTGAGCCAGGCTGGCCACAACCTAAATCCTGTCACCTCCAGAGCCAGAAGCTTAAATCTGGTACAGGCAGTATTTTGCTAAGGGTATTTTGTGCTTTTCTTGCACCTTTTAATGCCCTTAGCACAATTATTCTGCAGTGTTTAGTGGGATAACTCTGGTCATTGGGGCAACAGCGCGGTCAAGGAGGATCCCAAAAGCCACAAGAGAGGAAATGAAAGGACATAGATGACTACTGAACATAGCAAGGTGTTCCTGCCCCTACACATCCCCCTAGGGGGACCTCAGACACTCAACAGCTGCAGGATTGAGACTCAGAGGACAGAAGCCAGCATTCCCCCTCAGAAAGACACAGTAAGCAGCAGTTCTCACGGAACTCTTTCCAGAAAAAAGTGTCTACCTGGGACTTTCCCACTGTATTTCTTTTTCCTTGTAAAACGTACCCCAGCCCTTCCGTCCCATCTCCACCTTGGCCAGCTTCCCAGCCTTTTTTGGCAGCACGGCAATGTCACTGGCATGGCCAGCCGCAGACAGCCGAGCCTGCTGCTCCAGAATGAGATGTGATGGATGAGAGGTGGAATGCAGGGAACACACACAGCGTGGCACTGATGTCTTCTGTCTCCAACGCGAACAGATGCTTTTGGAGTTGGGAGAGGATTCGTTCAGCTGGCAGGAGAAAGAAGGAAGTAGATCTGGACTGCCAAGCTAAATGTATCCGGTAAACTCCCCTGTGCAAAGGCTGCAGCTGCTCCAAAAGGGCTGATGATTAATACAGATGATCATCATTATACCAGGCCCACCTACCTTTGCTCTGAAAAGGGAAGAAATCTCTCTGCACTTCCCCTTCAGAGCAACAAGGGACAAAACTTTATTTAAAGGAGGCATTTTCTATGCCACTCATTTTCTGTGCCACTCAGAGACAAAATAGTCTTTCCAAGAGATTTTGGTCATATAGGGTCAAATCAGAAAGAAGAAATATCACCGCCTGGCCCGTTACAAGTATGCAATAAAAAAGGAAATCAATATTTACTGAAGGATATTGTTTGCTACTTAAATTTTATGGAACACTAAATACACTGAGCGCATTACCACCTCCTTCATGGACATTCTGCAAACACAGGGAGAGAGATAAATAACCATTATGCAAAGTACCTGGTCAAAACTATTCGCTCAGTTAACATAATTTTATGGCCACAGAGTGGCCTTTCCCCAGAGTTTCTGCAGGATTCCCATGGCTCTCCAAACTGGAGCCTTCTCTCATTTACCAAGGCTTTCCAGTGACTTCCACAAGAGTATTACAGACTTCACCAGCAAGTGCCCAAGCCACACTGCCCAAGTCCCAGAAGGCAAAGGCAGGGACTGGGAGAAGGAAGAGCCTCTCACTGGAGGAGAAGCTCAGGTGCAAGACCATCTACGGAACCTGAAGGTGCACAAGCCCATGGGACCTGATGAGATGCATCTGCGGGTCTCAAGGGAATTGGCGGATGAATGTGCTAAGCCACTGTCCATCATATCTGAGAAGTCATGGCAGTCTGGGGAAGGTCCCGCAGACTGGAAAAGGGGAAACATAGCCCCCATTTTTGAAAAGGGAAATAAAGAAGACCCAGGGAACTACAGGCCAGACAGTCTCACCTCTGTGCCTGGCAAGATCATGGAGCAGATCCTCCTGGAAACTGTGCCAAGGCACATGACAACTAACCCCTTGGAGCTTATCAGTACTTTAATTCTTTATAGTAACATTTAAACTAATTGTCAGCATCCACCAAGATGAACTTCTGCTGGCATTACTGTCTGAAATAACTTCATGTGACTGATCAATTTGCACAAGACACTATGAAAAAGCCTCTTCGCATTCTGAAGAAATTAAGTGCTTAATTTAATCCATGTCTTTCTTTGAGTTTTCTTAATTATTCATTATATCTAGTGATAGGACAAGGGGCAATGGGTTCAAGCTGGAACATAGGAGGTTTCACTTGAATATGAGGAAAAACTTCTTTACAGTGAGGGTGACAGAGCACTGGAACAGGCTGCCCAGAGAGGGTGTGGAGTCTCCTTCTCTGGAGACATTCAAAGCCCGCCTGGATGTGTTCCTGTGTGATCTGATCTAGGTGTCCTGCTCCGGCAGGGGGATTGGACTAGATGATCTTTCGAGGTCCCTTCCAATCTCTAACGTTCTGTGATTCTGTGATCCATGAGAACAGAAGGTTTCAGGTCTGGACTTATATAGAGACATAGAAGTGGAGAACAGGACAGAAGTCACTTGCCACATTTGTTTATTTTCCTGGGCAAACGCAACACCTGCATGAAGTGAGAGAGCTGCTAAAATACTAATGCTTTTTCTCCTCCCAAAACTCCAAAAAAATAAAAAAAAAACCCCACAAAAAAACCCCACCAACTCAGTCAAGCAATCCCATTATATAAGAGCACAGGCTCACCCGATGCTGAAATTGTCACAAGTTTCTGTAATGGCACCTGGCAGCTCAATCAGTACCTCTCGGTCCAGTTCACACATTATCCACCAAGAAGCACCGAGTGATCAATCAGTCCCAGCGGGGCACACATCAGATCAAATGGTGGCAATAGGAGCCACCTAAACCCTTCGCAAGCGCTGCAGAACTCAATACATCTTTTTAGTGTTAAGGTATTTGACATTTTGGCTTCTTCACAAAAGTAAATAGGAGCAGCTCATCCAAATAGTTTCATCATGGAGGTCTGGCCCTGGCAACATCCTCCCTGTTAAAGAGCTGGCCAAGAGGACAGACATCTTACTCATTCACAAATACTCCGTGAGCTGTAATTAGTTCTCAGAGAGATGTTGCAGCATCCTTTAAAGACACCATGACAAGAGGAGTTTTAACAAACAAATTATGGTTTTCTTTTAAATGCTGTGTTATTTTTTCCCTTAATATTACATTTCACCCATTGCATTCATCAATAAACCTAGCAGGACACTGCCTGACATTTTAAAAAATGCAATCAATTATGAAAAGTCACGCTGTTTCAGAAAAATTTACCCCACACTGAAAATAAGAATTTAGTGACTCTCTCAGAGCTTTTAAGCCAATCTTAGTATTATCCACATAATAACATCCAGAGGCACAATAGGGTCCAGAGGCACCAGACCATTGTGTTAGTCACAGTGGAGTAAGTCTGTAGGAAAAAAAAAAATAATTGCCTTGACCTTATCTAAAGTTTTCTGATGGAAACATCTGAAATCCAGTCTTTCAGCCCCAGCTGTTTGTTCAGAACCCTCCTTTTACAGTGACTGAAGGACAAGTGGGACCCTGGCTCTGCTGTCACGTCCGCTCCCACCACAACCACTAACCCTCAGAGCTTCCCGAGACTGCCCCAGGCCCATCTGCTCACACACAAGCCAAAGCAAGCGTATCCTTGGAGGAGCTGGATCCTCTTCCCAACAGCTGGGAGGGACCCTCCAGTTCCAGCTCTCCCAGGGGCTGGCTACAATCACCGAAACGCCGAGCAAATCCTGAGCAAACACACGGCGGGAGAAGGGGAAAGGGCAGCTACCGTTCTTGGGAATCGTGTAGCAATGCCTTTTCTTTTTGAAACCTTGGTGAAGTTAATCAATTCACACTTAGACAAAGAGAAGATTATTTCTTTTTAAATTGTGTGCAAAGAGCAGACTGTGAAGTGAAAGGAATTATGGCTAAAAGTGCATCCACGTGCACCTATCCTTACTGTATCTTATTTTGTAATATCAGCTGTTTGATGTGTCAAAGTGTTAGCAACTCCTTCCAACAGAAGGGAAAGGAGCCTTATCAGCACAACTGTGGTCAGATTTAAACCTTCACACAAACAAGTCTTGCTTAGAAGAATCTAATACCAGTCTCTTTATTGCTCACCTAAGGCATTTATTACACTTGACAGGATATGAAGAAGGGCAGACAGGTTGATCCCAAGATTATAGGGTTGGAACTAATGGGAACTGTTATGAAATTTTAATATATGCCATCTTCCAGACAAAAGGAGACTCCAGGGGGAACTGACCTTTGAGTGGAGAAACCTTAATAACATGTCAACAGTGGGGTTACTTTTTCAATACAAAAATTAATGACAAAATTAGGGAGATTGCGCTGTACTGTATAGAAATAACTCTCAAAGGAGAGGTTTCTGTTAGACTCAAGTGATCTATGGGTTATATAAAACACTGAAAAAACACAGGGCTAAAAAAATGCTGATATAGTTGGCATTGATTTCAAGCAAATCCATGACAAGCAGCAGAACTCTTTTCAGAGCTGATGCAAAGTGTAATCTCATCTTAACTTCTGATTATATACCCACAGTATTGACACTCTTCTTAGCAGCACAGTCCTCCTTCAATTTGTAGCCTTCCATTCACAATCACTATTAAGAGGAGGGGAAAAGCAACCACCTGCTCTAAATAAGCAGTATATTCTTCACAAAATAGAATTTCATAGAAAATAAAATAATTTGAAATTAAATGTGTGGTGCACTTGACACGCTGGAGGGAAGGGATGCCATCCAGAGGGACCTGGACAGGCTGAAGAGGTGGGACCATGCCAACCTCATGGAGTTCAACAAGGCCAAGGGCAAGGTCCTGCACGTGGGTCGAGGCAATCCCAAGCACAAACACAGGCTGGGAGGAGAGTGGATGGAGAGGAGAAGGACTTGGGAGTGTTGGTTGACAAAAAGCTCAACATAACCGAGCAACGTGTGCTTGCAGCCCAGAACGCCAACTGTATCCTGGGCTGCATCAAAAGAAGTGTGACCAGCAGGTCGAAGGAGGTGATTCTCCCCCTCTACTCCACAACCCAACACATTCTGTGATTCTACAATTCTCTGATTCTAAGTTTACCAAGTAGTTTTAGCCAGAGAGGGGGGGAAAAAAAAAAAAAAAAAAAAAAAAGGTAGAGAGTCAGAATAACCTAAAATTGCAAGAGACCTCTGGAGATCATTTCATCAAACCCAAAGGTGGGAATATTTTAAAACTCTAAAGGCTTACATTTAATATTTCAAAACCATTTTGCAGGTGAAACAGTCTGTGATTGATGAAACATGTTTGTTTTCCAAATTTGCTTTTAAAAATATGTCTAGAGAGTTGGTACTTTCAAACTGATCATGCCCTATCTTATCCCAGTTGCTCTGCTAAGAAAACATTCAGCAGCATTATTCATCATTCCCCACCATCTTCTGATTACATGGCTCTACCCAGACTTGCATGCACACAGACTTGCATGCACAATGGCTTTAATTCTTTCCATAACAAATGTAAATCCTCTTGCACATCTGATGATGGGAATAGTATCTAAAAAAACCTAAACCCAAACAAACACCATGATCCTCAAAAGCATCCTTCAAAAAGTAATTCAATGTCTTCAGAGGAACAGCATTCAAGAAATGAATAAGCTTCAGAAAGATCAATAGTTCTGTTCACATTAAGAATATTTCTCATCTAACTGCTATACAGAATATGCTCCATGGCATCATGCAGTACTTCCAATGGCCTTTACTAAAAATTCAGATTATAATAAGGAAAGTTTATTGAGTTGGCAACTGACCTGTGGCAGTAAGTGAATTCCACAAGCCTATATAAAGCACAGGCTGTCACCCATAACCCACCATACATTTAAATTGATACTGACCTGGGAAACACCTACTCAACCCTTTACTACAAAGTCACATCAAGACAACAATAACGAACCAAGTGCTTTCACCTTACAGTCATGCTTCAAAACATTCCTTCAAAAACACTGGAAATAAAAGGTGTATGCTTATACACAGCTTTGGGGTGAAACTGTGTACTTTCCTGTTCTTACGAGCTCTGCACCAATTGCCACATAAGAGATGATGATGATCTTACACCAAGTCTGTATAGCAGTGATACCATTTGCTGAGGTTTCCTGTTTACTTTCCAGATCAGTTATTCAGCCCCATGTGCCTCTGCAATATGAGAGTTTTTAAAGCACACAAGGCCCAATTGTTGCCCTAGGCTGAATAACTCAACTAGGATTACCAGAATGTTTATCCAAGTATTTGCATTCAATGAAGGCTGCTGGAAAACAAGCAAACTCCAAATATACTCCAAATAAAAGCAGCACCTTCAGGAAATAAGGATGGAATTAACTTTGAGGAGCCTACATCCTTTCTGTTCTGGTCCTTCCAGACCTCAGAGTCATAGTGAAAATTAAGAAAACCGTGAAAAAGCTCTTGTCACACACTGGGCAACAGGGAGATCAGTTCTCTGTCAGCTCTATTTAAGGCACTCTAGAGAGGCATGTGAGATGTGCTGCTCATACTTAAGTATGGGGAAATGGCAAGAACTAGGGGCTAGGCATAGATAAAAATAAAAATATAGATGCCCCTCTTTATTAAATTCCTCTAAAAAAGTTACTCTAACAGATTGATCTATCAAGATCATGGCACTAAGACTGAAGTCTCCAAAGCAGGTTAAAGTAGAGCTCCTCTAAGTTTTATGTGTTCTTTGATGAGAAGTTGCTAAACAGATTTCTGTATCCAGTAACTCAACATAATCTCCTGGCATAATTAATTCCATTTGCCCATTCTGATCTGAGACTTCTGGAAGCTCTAGACTTTTTTAAACTTCCCAGTATGCTAGTCCCAGTACAGTTCCCACAAAAGGATGGTAGTCTTCAAGGTGGCTAAACATCTGAAGCAATTCTAAGAAGTCCATAGAATCAAGCCATGCCTTGCTTGCAGTTGTTCACATTCTTCCTCCAGCTAAACAAGAAATACTTTCTGTAACAGGACATCACAATTACAGCTAAGCTACTCTGCTCCTATACCTAGCACTTACCTCCTCTTACAGTCCCAGCATAAGGTGCAGCAACATGTGCCTCAGTTTTGGTCTAGATAGAGCTTTGATGCAATTAGCTCAGGGTGACCACAGAATCACAGAATGTTAGAGATT
>NW_010110347.1:138591-172046 GCF_000699245.1 Pterocles gutturalis | reverse complement strand
GGCAGCCCCGGCCTCTCCTCACAGAGCCCCCACAGCGCCCCAGCGCCTGGGCACTGGCACCCAGAGCAGCACTTTAATGGTTTATATTTTGAGCACCGTTATTTTTTCCTCTCTCTTTGGAGCCAGATCAGCTCTGCTTGGTTTCTGGAGCCAGCAGCCTTCGTCTTGGAAGTTCATCAAGGGTGATTTTCAGTAATTAACTTTCCAGCCTGGAAAAACAAGCAGAATTTCTTGACTGCAAAATTACTGCCTGTTATGTAAGCAAAAATATATATTTTTTTTAAATACCCGAACACGTCACATTTACATCTATATATACAGAGAGAGAGAACAGGTGGCGGTGGCTATGCTCCGCATTTGATAGCGAATGGCTCCTGAGCTGTAGGGGTATCGCAGGGCTGAGGAGGAAATCTGGTCATCACCCTAGTGCTGCATTAAAATGATATATTGCGGTGGTGCCCGGCTGTTCCCATCGGGTCAGCCCAAAGCTGTGGGAGGAGGGCAGCGGGGGGCACGTGTGGGCTTTCACGGCCTGGCAGGAGGAGCTGGCGGGGCTGCGGTGTGTGCGGGGAGGAGATGTGGCGTGGCTGATTGCTGCAAAAGTGCTGGAGCTGGAGGGTGGGTTTTTTTAAAACCTTTCAGTAAGATGGAGAGGAGGAATGATTTCCATGACAACAATTCAATTAGGGAGAGAAATGAAGGCTCTTGGAGAGGGGAATTTGAAGGAAAGTGTCACTGCCGTGAACCTGGAGGGGGCATGGGGGAGAGTGGGGGGCTGAGTACAATCAAAACATTAACACACAAAAGCCTGATTATTGCTCGTGAATCAGCGCTTTCAAAAGGAAATAAATGATGGGAAGAGCTGTGTGAAGCAAGTTGGAGGTGAGGAGATGGAGGGATGGCAGGGAGGGAGGGAAGGAGGAGGAGGAGGGCGGCACACTCCTGCCTGGTGTTACCTGAGTGTGGGAGAGTGGGGATGGAGGCGGCTGCACACCCCCTGGAGCTGCTCAGCTTCACTCCCCTGCTGCAATTCTTGCGTACGTGTAAGTGAAACCATCTTCTTTGTGGTCCAACAGACATGCCAAGTCTGGGGTCCAGCTCTGAGTGTTCAGGCTCCTGTTACTTTGCACATATGTGGTCTCTCTTTTTTTCAGGCTTTCTCCTCTTGCCTTGAAGTCTTGTAGTTGCTTGTGCTGCAGCAGTCTGGGTGGCCCTGCAAGCTGCTCCCCAAGTCAACCTCTAGCTATTTTCTTTTGTCTCTCTTCATTAAATGATTTTCTTCCTATATCCGTGAAGCCCAACTCCTGTTAGCACTAACTAAAAATGTCCTGTCATCACCTGGACCCTGATTATGATTATTGTTCTTTTTAGACACTATAATTTTGAGCAATATTTGGACTGGGAGACTTGATTCTGGCACAGCGGTCACTGTTGATATTGAGTAGTTTGCTTGGCCTTAAGTCCGTCCTAAGACAATACTGATTAACAAAAAAAACAAAAACAAAAATGTGAATCATATCAAAACTAAACTTTGCAAGAACAATGTTAATTGAGCTGTTTGAATTCTGTGCAGCTAGGGTAGACTTGAAAGGCACTTGGATGCATTTTCCTGCTGTAAACCAAACAGGTTGTCAACTTGAAAGGTACTTGGTTATTGCTGATAAAAGACGTGGACAGTAAAAGGCAGAAAGATACACTGGGAATAAATAACCTAGTCTATAAACAATTGGTATTTGTTATATGTCTTTGTAATGTACTGAAATTGCAATTTAACAGATTAAAACAAACAAAACAAAGTAAATAAATTCTGCTTGGCATGGGTGAGATAGCGTTCTGCAGGGTAATCGCTCTCCTCTGAAAATGCCATGGGAATATGTGAGCATGAAGGATTGCTAAGCTCACAGCAGCCCCAAGCTGCTGAGGGGCTGTGCTGGGTCCATTCAGGTGCCTCCAGTGTGACCCTGTGCATGGTGGTGTCGAGACCCTCTCCGAGGCTGTCTGCCACTGGGAGGACCCGTACTGGTATGGGGTCTAGTTGTATATAGACTGTGCCATATGTAAAGTCAAGTAGTTACGCAGCAATCCCGGCTGTGTCCTCCTCTTGGAGCTGTGACAGCCCCTGGTGCTCCCATCCCCAATGTGGTTGTACAGGGAACCCTAATTCTTAAGATTTTTAATTGCTGACTTATGTAGCCTTAAGGTTGGGGTTTTTTATTTGTTTGGTTAGTTGGTGGTTTTTAAAATGTCACCTTGTGTGAAATAATGATGCCACCTTAATTTCGGAGCAAAAGCTGCCCTGTGATAGAGTGAAAGTCCTGGATTGATGTCAGGTTTTTCAGTGCAGCATCTGCACACGATTGTGTCTGCCCTTCATTTGCACTTTGGCATGATCCAGCAGTGTCTGAAATGAATGCCAGGAGGAGAAGTCGGCGCACAATTCTCCTTTTTTATTTTTAACTGATATTTACATCCAAGGAGGATTTCACAGACCCCTCTTGCAGTGTATCAGCCTCACAGAAGACAATCTGCTCTGTAGCATGTCATCTTTGGAGAGCTGCAGAGGAGCAATGAAGCCTCATGTCCATGTGGAGGGTCTGGTAAGCAGAAGAAAATTAATGTGTAGACTCCTGCATGTGGGACATGAAGCACATCTTCATTTTTATTTGAAACCTTTTGGGGTAGAGAGGGAAGGGAGGAGAGGAGAACCAACTAACTCGTGTTCAAAATGCTCTTCAATGTTGAAAGGAAAAGCAAGGTTGTGTGATGGGGGTGATTGATGAAGCTCTTGGGCCAATACACCCCACTTTTTAAAAAAAATTTTTTTTCAAAAGATGCTATTTTCTGACCTTGATGGGTATTAGAAACCAGCTGTTTCACTGGCTTCCACTCTGTCACTCTTCTGTGTTTAGTCTCAAGTCAAGAAGTCTCCATAAACCTGGCAAAAGTGGAAGGCAGAAGGGGAAAATGCACACTCACATTTCCAGCATACAGCTTAGCCATGTTTTTCCAAGCAGCATTGTTAAAAAGTGGAAATGCTTTAAAAACATTCACAGTACTGAAGCCCCAGTTTAATTGCTGGTTACAGATGCTGCTTTTGATCCAAGCTAAACTTCTGAGCCAAGCTGAAGTTCTTATAGAGAAGAGTTTGTGAAATTCTAAAGAGGAGGAAATCAGCATTAAAATAGCATTTGTAGAGAATCTTAAGCAAAATGTGCACTTTTCAGTAAAGGCCTTTGCATCGTAAATTAGCAACATCTGTCCTTCTATTCTATATGTTATTTCCTCTCCAAATCCCCTCCAGAATCTGCCATTTTTCAAAAGTATTCTTGGATACATTGAACCATGGTTGAAGATACTTCATAAAATATGCATAAGCACTTGTCGCTTGGATAGTGCTCCTTAGTACTTGCCACTTGGCTGTATTTTAACAAATTTATCCAAACATGACTGATACCCATGGTGAATATGAGTTGGGTTTGTCAAGGGCTTGGTGCCCACCATGGGTGGCAAAAAGCTGTTGAATGAGTCCCCTCCTTTGTGGTGTTTGTGGACTGTTTTTCAGGGGGCCCTTAACCCTTGCATGTGCCACCATTCTGAAAATCTGTCTGGGTTTATTTCCTTCCCTGATGTGTGAGCTCCTACAAATCTGGTGGTAAGGGTCGAATTTGACTCAGCTGCATAAGCACTAGATCCTGGGAACTACAGTTGGAGAGTCAGGGCCAAAAACTGAAAGGTTTTTTGTGATCTGCTGGAAGGGCGCGATGTCTTTTGCTGTATTGTGGATTGGGAAAATAACAAGGGGAGGAATTATCTAATATCTCCTGTCTCATATCCCTCATGCGAGGGAACAGCAGTGTTGCTGTGTTCTGTAACTGCATGTTAGACTGTCGTATTTAATAGAGCTCCAGCAGCAAATTTTAGAAGTCATTAATTTTGTTGTAATAGCCTCAAAACTGTGCATGGGTAGGTAGGTGTATTCTCAGTCTTGAGTGAACAGGCTGATGTCAGGACAAGGCTATACTGGACCTAGGAAATACTGCTGTAAACACGTGTTCAGTTCTGAAGAGACAAAATATATTGCATCGTCTGGTAAGATTTGAGAAATTCAGAGTATGGTTTACAGATAAGCTCTGAGAGAACCGGATTTTGGAAGGATAACATGAGGCAGGATTACCTGTCGTCTTTGCCACCACGGAGACACTGCTGATGTCTCAAAGGGCAGATTAACTGTCTTGGTTGTTTCAGGTGCAGAGAGTGCTTGACTGCTTGTAGAGAAGTAGGGCTGTGAGAGAATGTGAAGGGTCGTTTAGTGCATCCCTCTGTCCCAAGGAAAGCTCAGTTCTACTGGTGAAATTCCTGAAATTCCTTTCAGATAGCCTGTCCTTATGGACTCCCAGTGATGAAGACCCTTTAGTGCTCCCAGGCAATCTGTTCCAGTGTTTCACTATTCAGCAGATAATATTGAAGAATAAAGTCCAATCCTGGAAAGCTTCTAAGTGTGAATGAAAACATTTAAAAATCAATAGTGTGCTTTACGAGGAGAAAATAGGTGTGTGGTGCCACTAGAGAGAGATACCAGGCAGATTTAACGCCTGATCCAGAAGTCTTTATTCAAGCAGAAGTTTCATTTTATTCCTAAATTCTTTTATTTCTGCTTTACTGACTTCATGGATACATGCATCCGTTAGTGGCACATCCTGTGCTTTGGGCCACACTGAGGCCAGCTTTGGGGTGGACTGACTGGTGTTTGGGTATTTGTTATGAAACCACCAATGAGTGTCCCCTCCGGTGAGTATTTGAGCAGGGTGGAAGCCGTCATCGTCTCAGGGATGAGCAGGACAGGGACTGCCCATCCTCAGCCCCTCCAGAGACAGCATCTTTCTCAGTGACCACCGAGTCCCTGTGTTTCCACGTACCCTCATGTGTGGCCAGGCTTTGCTTGCATCTGTTCTGCAGGTGGAAAGAGCTTGGAGTGTTTCTGTGCTTCCCCCATGCTTTGGCCCCGCTGGACTAGGCAGGTGTGATCAGGAATTACATGCCAGAGGGGAGAAGCCAGCTCTGAGCTTTATTGAAAAGCTGGGCTTTGCTTCTTGGAAAACACATTGCAACAACTGTAAATCAAAGAAAAAAAGGTAGAAAATGTGAAGTGTGTAATGTATGCTGCTCTAGTCACTGAAAGGTCAGCTGGCTTCATGCACATTAGTAACATGCATAAAAAATTAATGAGTCACTAATTGGTTTGTTGTGGTGGAATTTTATTAATGAGACACAATCGACTTTTAGTTTATGCTAAAAACATAATAAAGTGCAGAGAAAGCTGGTCTTCACGCATTTCTGGTTCTCATTGATAAAATGACAAGATTTGAAGCTGGTGTGGGCTACGCTGTCAGAGACAGCCAGGCACAGTCCCAGAGCTGGGATTATGCAGGTCTGTGGTGGGGCACGAATTCAACCTTCACTGCCTCTGTTCCCCACTGCTGCTTTGATCACCCCGATGCCTGCCCCGATAGCAGTGCTGTCAGGAGTCCAGACTTCCTGGGACTTAATTTCCTGCTGTTGTGGGATATCTTTATATTCAGAAGGTGAAGATTGGCTTATTTGCTTTACAGGTTTTGTAACGCTTCTTGCTTTTGGAAAATTAACTGGTTTGGATCTTTGTTGCAAGCTGTATATGCTGGGAACATTGTGATTAAACATTCAGGAAAGAGTAAGATAAGGCTGTTGATCAGTTAAAATTGTATTTTTCCTTTTTAGTCTTACACTTAGAAGAAGGAACATATATTTTTGTTTTTATTACAATCTATCCAATTAACTGCATGAATAAATATCCTGGATTTCTGAAAACTAGTTCTCCTGAAGAAAACTGCAAACATGTTCTATTTAAAATATGATAATCTCTTGGAAATCCTGCCCTTATGTTCAGATAAGAGGCCTCCAAGACACTAGTGTTATGGGGAAAACAAGGTCAGTTCTAGGGCTTTACAAATGTAAATAAATTGGTTGAGACGAAACCTATTTACAGTCCATGTCAGAGGTCCAGTTAAACATCTGCACCCCTTCTGGTGTGAGGAGAGGAAACACAGTAAATCCAGATGTGAGCTGAGAAGAGGAGGAGGAATGTTACTTCTGGGGTGTCGTCCATTCCTTCTCAGATGCCTGCAGTTTCTGTGAACGTGTGCTGGAGAGCTGCCTGGCGTGGAGACCTTGCAATCCTAGTTGGAATTCCTTTAAATTTGATGCTTTTCCAACTGTCTTGTATTTTTTTGGAGCGTGCTCAACAGCCTGGTGTCCTTGGAGCTTGGGGTGAGGGAAAACACGGGATCTTTCTCTCACCTTGTGCCCTAGTCAGATGTGGTTAGGTAAGAAGTGCTCTGTTTTTTGGAGAAATGATGTGCAAAGAACATCGGGAAGCGTTGTGGAGCCTGTATCTGTATTAATCCTTTATGCTGTAGTTTTTTTTCTCCATAACTTAATTGGAACTTGTTGCAAATTCATTTGGTTTTAGACTAAGGGAGCCTTGATGGATGCCTGGCAGACAGGTGCATTTTTCCTTGTCGAGTTTCAGAAAGACCTCTGTAGCATCCTTGTTCTTCAGGGCAGGTTGCTGACAAGCAGTCGAAAGTGCCACATTATGACAGGTGGTCACTGCTGAGGTTAAACCGGAGTTTTGTTGTGGACTTGCATTAGCAGCTTTGATTGACAAGTTCCCCCTCCTGAGCTAATTCACCCTCTCTCATCACGTTTCTGTCTTGCCCAGCCTTGAACTGAAGGCTGGGAGGATGATATCAAAAGGGAGGTTCATTTATAAGCTGGTGCCTATAAATATTTGGTTCCAAATTCCATCTAAAATTCAATGGAGATGGTGAGGTTCAAAGAGTGTGTTTGAAAGTGAAGGGCTAGGACTTTTGCTTTTTATTAAGTAAGGCTTTATTTTTCTACTTTGTTTGCTTTTTCAGAGCTCGCAGCAGGCTTTTATAAGAATTCTTAAAAATAGAGGCTCTCAGAAAGGACTCTGGGCAGATTTTGGGGTCTGGTGATGGAATTTTCCATGTCAGGCAGCAAAGGATGCTGGTCTGAACCCTGCTGCATGGACCATTTTTTTCTATTTGCAGTTCTTACAAATTTTCTGTATGAGTAAGAGCGGCAGAGCATTCCTTGAAGATTAGCCAGGAATAGATCTAGAATAGGCTGCCTTTGGGAGGCAGTGCTTCCTGTTGATTAATTTAGCATCCCACCTTGGTGATCCAAATGTTCTTGTGTATGAGATGTTGGGTGAGTGAAGATAGCAAAATTAATTTTTTTTTTGCCAACAAATGGATTTGCAGTGAAGATGCATCCGAGGCTGTTATTCCATATCCAGCATTTGTACGTAGAGGCAGAAATGCCCGTGGCTCGGTACGTAAGCCTTGTTTCTGTACTGTCGCAACAACACAACTGAGTCATTGATTCAACTCTGTGCCCTGATCTGAGATGTGGAGACAGAGCTGTGCAGGCAGTGAGGGCTCCTGCACGCCCTTGGTGGCTGCTCGGGATGGGACTGTAGAAATGGGGGTCTTGGTGTAGGCTTCCCTACCTGGTGCATTTGGTGTTCTTTCTTCTTGTCCAGAATTAGGTCTTTCTGTTTTATCTCTTTGCTGATGCATCTGACTGGCAGAACAGGGGTATGGATCAGGCAGTGTCTTTCCTTCAGGGCTGAGCACAGCATGCTCCCTGTGTACTGTTGGGAGAGGGTGTCCTCGTGTCCTCTCCTTCTCTTGTTGTCCCATGCTTGGTTTCTCACTCTAGCTGAGACCTGTGCTTGTGCCTCGAGTGGGAAGTGGGGTAGAGACTCAGACTTCTTGTCGTGAGGTCCAAGTCCATCAGAATAAGGGTGGTAAAATTTGCAGAGGACAATCTCCACCCAACTGGCATCATGTTTGTTATCAGTGAGATGTTGATTTTTATGGTCAGGCAGATGTTGAGGCCAGCAGATAAATATGCTGCCTGGCAAGTTATCTAAATAAATTTTCCAGATCAAGGTACTGTGCAAGACAGGAACCAAGAATAATTAATCTCAGAGTGCCTGGGAGAAGCAGCTGTTCTCCCAAAGCAGGGAGAGAAGCAGAGGTGGAAAGGGAGGTGAGGACGATCTCAGGTAAACTGGTGCAAATAGTGCTCAAGTCTGTCAGCATCTGAGGAGCTTTAGCTCCTGGGGAGGATGCTGTGCAGGTGAGACCTCTGAAGGAGGAAAGCCTTTCTCCCTACCTGACCCAGGGGACTTAAGGGCAGGACACCCTCCTTCCAGGGAGGAGGGAAAGGCTTCAAAGTGGCTTTTAGCTTTTGGACCAGTGATGACTTTTTTTTTCTTTTTCTTTTTTTTTTTTTTAAATGGAAATAGCAGGCTTTCAATCTTTGTACAGTCAAGCTTTGTTCCCGCTCCTGCCACCTCCTCTTTGCTCACAGCTCTGTCTCTCTCTCCTGGACTTTTGCCTCCTGCTTTTCCTTGGGACTGTTTTCCATGCCTACTGCTGTCTCTTTTCACAAGCCCAAACCTGTCAGCCTTGAAGAGTGTATGGGCTTGGGCTCTGTGCTGTTGCTCTCCCTAGAAAAGCGTTCTGCTGCAGTTGGGCGCTGTGGCCTCAGTCTTCACCCGTGGTTGTCTGAAAGGAGCCGGCCCTTTCCTTGGCATCCAAGACAAGCCCACCCCAATTAGCAGAAGTGGGAAGCATCTGCATTTCTTTTAATGTTAGTGGGTGCTGCAGGTGTTCAGGTGCTTTGAGAGGAAGCAACTTTTAAATACGTGCGGAAGTATTGGATTTAATTCGGTTTTAAGTACTGGCATTTGAAATTTCTGGTCTTGCTGCCATGTGTTTGTCAGTAGAAATAAATCTAGCTGGGAACTTTGAGACTGCTTTCCCGCTGAGCTTGGGGGTGTCGGACTCTATGGATCCCAGCCTCCTGGCATGGCCCATGGTGGTCACTGAAGGCTCATTTATTCTGAGAACCAATCTTGAACCAAATCCTGGACTAACATTTGACTGCATCCCTTTAAAAATTCAATGTCTAGCGTTGCGTTAGTAGATTCCTGGCAATTACTTCTGATATAAATTTGAAGCGCTGATATTACAAATGAGCTCTGATCCAAAGTGCTCATCCTGCAGGTGAAAGTTTTCGCTCATAAATTCATTAGTTGTTAGATCATTATAAAAATCAATATTTGTCTACCATTTTTTACATATTTATTTATCTTAACAGTTGCTCCAGATTTGCGAGTCTGATCTGTTGTGGTTATTGTCTATATTTTAAGTCCACATACTACAGCAAGGTTCCTATCCCAGCTCTGAAGGACCAATTTTAATGACAGCGTACAATTGTAGTGACATGTCCCAAAGCCTGGGGAAACCTGTCCGTTAAAAATTAATGGAGTAGGAAGTCCCGGCATAAAGTAAAGCCTTGAGTGAAATTCCATGGCTTCATGGACTGTTAATTCTTTATTAGGTTTTCCTAAGACTGAGATAAAAGGCATTTTATCTTTTTTAAGGTTTGCATTAACATGTCATTGAGTTTTATATATACATCGATCTTCATTTGGCTAATCCAGAAAGGGTAATAGAGATGTGTGTTATATGCTAGAGCAAAGATAACTCCATAACACTTCAGATTTTTTTTTTTTTTTATTAAGTTTTTTAAGATACAGAACTGGGATCAGTGTCTGGAGTTGTGAACTTCAGCTCCTGTATATTTTTATTGGCTATCCTGTCTAAGTTTCTCTCTTTTTTTTTCTTGATGTTTTTTTAACTGCCTTTACTTTCTAGCTAATTTGGCAGTAAGGTTGATGTGTCTCCACTGAAAACTAGCAAAGAAGTTTGGCAGTATTTTTTTAAAATACTGTCTCTGACTGTGATGGATTCTTGGCTTTCTTGGCTACCTGACAGGTTTTGTTTTTTTAAATGTATTCTAGTTTGAGATGGAGCAATGAAGTGTGTCTTTGGATTAAGAGAAAGGATCTGAATCTGACTGATGTCAATAGGTTTGTTTTTTTTTTTTTTTTACTGCTGTTGCCTATGAACAAAGGTTAAGTGCTGGGGTCTGCAGATTTCCAGAAAAAATGTACCATGCTATAGGACATAGCTGGGACGATGGAGAAAGCACATGGAGTGTCCAGGAAGATAAAGACAATTCTTTTCCCCTTACGCCAACAGTGAAATCTCATCTCGGTGGAAGTCAGAGGGACTTTTGCAAGTCAGGGATTTGCTCTTTGGGTCAGCAGCCCTCGGTGCTCATTATTGCCTCACACAGCTCAGGAGGCTGCGTCTTCCTGCCAGAGGCTTTTAATTGTGCCTGTCTTCAAGAGAAACCAATCATCCTCACCAGAGTCACTAGATGTATTTATTAAGAAAGCTTCTATGGAGAAACTTTGTTAATAGCTGTCATTATTAATGAAGACCGTGCAGTGGTCAGTATATTAGTGCTACGTATGAAGGTGTGTGAAAGGAGAACAAAATGACAAATTATTTTTGGCTTCCCTGTGTTGAAACTGTACATCCCTTTGACAGTTCTGCATGTGCATAAAGTAGGGCCAGGGGAAAAAAAGGGGGTGGCTACAGATCTCTGCAGCTGGAGAGAGCTCAACCCCGGGCTGGATGCTTGTTCTTAGCCTCGTTAGGTCTTTCCACCTTGATAAGCAGGGGACAAATCAAGCACCAAATTCAGTCCCCTGTGCAGCATGGTGTGATGATGACCTTCCCTGCTTGTTGTTAGCCCTGAGGTGGGAAATCTTCCCTTCCTCCAGATTGAATGGCCCGCAAGGGCTACATTCCCAGTGAAGAGACACAGGTTGGTTGGTTTTGGAGATGGTCCCCTTCATATTGGGGTTTATTTGATCCTTTCCTTACCAGCCTGTGTTGCCAAGCCAAAGCATCAGAGCAGCTTAGATCTCACTCACTTCTCGTCTTCAGTTCCCACTCTTGCAGCTTCCAGCAAATGCTTATTTTAGCACCAGCTGGCTGTGATCCCTTTGAACTCTCTGATATGAGATTAAATGTTAATTTATTACATATCATTATAGGATTATATGTTATCTCTAGGATAATGGAATCCAAATGTTAGAATAGCATGTTTGAGATTTAGTGCTTGCGCACATTTTCCTCCACTCAGGAAACAAGAATAGCTGAAGGTAGAGGACTGAAAAAGAGGTGAATTAATCTGATCACACTTAGCCAAGAGCTCAAGCCCTGGCAGAATATAGCCAGAGGTTCATAATCTTTTTGCAGAGTTCAGAAAAGAGCGGAGAAGGAGTTGACTGCATTTTCTAAAAAATAAATAAGGATGAAGAAATTGTTATCTGCTTTGGGTGTTCCATGGGCTAAATCCCATGGATGAATTATGCAGTGTGAATTATGTGCTCGGCTCTAGTTATAGACGCCAAATGAAGCAGAGTGCTGAAGTGACCTGTATGCTGAGTTTCTGCAGGATTTTATTCTTTAGGAGATGGGTAGGTGAGCAGTACTGGATGTGATACGATATGACTTGAACATGAATTGACTCAAACTTAAACTGCGCTTGTGATGTTTCCACACAAAGGCTCATAGGAGATGCCACTAAGCAGAAGGTGAGCACGGTTTTTTTGCTGCTCCCTCTCACTGCCCGTTAACGTCAGCTTTGGACAGGCAAGTGCTGACATTGAGCTGTGATGGAGCTGCATCCTCAACACACACAAATGCTGGGCTGTGCCCGTGCGCGACTGCTGTCTGTCATACCTGTGCAGACCCCTGGGCTGGCTCTCCGGTGAGCCGAGGCTGTTGTAGGTGGGAGTTTGCAGGGTGTAGGGTGGGAGCAACGCTGCCTTTGGCAGAAGCGGGGCAGCCGCTGCATTCAGGGGCACATAGGTGAGATTGGGGCTGATGAGGTCACACTGGGTTTATGGGGTCTTTTTCCAGCCAGAAACTGGGCCTGGAGACTGGTGTTACTGTAAGAAGTGGCCCAGAGAGGCAGGGGGCAGCTGTTTGTGTTTCTGACCTCTGCGCTAAATTATTACTGGTCCAAATTTGGTTCCTGTTTCTTAAGTGGTTTCTTTTACCTGAA
The DNA here is from genome assembly GCF_000699245.1 of Pterocles gutturalis. Classification (NCBI taxonomy): domain Eukaryota; kingdom Metazoa; phylum Chordata; class Aves; order Pterocliformes; family Pteroclidae; genus Pterocles; species Pterocles gutturalis. The sequence continues at coordinate 159,983 of NW_010110347.1, read as the reverse complement.
ATAGTTGACAGCTACTACTGCAGGCCAACCCTATGCAGGAACACCTGTGGTGTGGAAAGGTCGATCCCAGGCTTTCCAGATCTCTCAATCCTCAGTCTTGTTCCCAAGCTGCTACAGATTGCTGTTGGCAAATTGTTTCAATTCAGAGGTAACAGGGCAAATTGGGAAATGCTGCTGCAAATCAGTGTGTATCCAATTCATACCCATGGGGTAGTTTGTCCTGGTAGGTGAGCACTTTCTGCTCTGGTTGAGGCACTGCTGTAAACTAATCCTAAACTAATCATCATCCTAAACTAATGACCATGTTGATGATCTGGAGTTTCCTAACTAGTATGCTGGGCTGGGCTATGATAGTGATGTCCTGTGACTCTTTCTCAGTTTTATAATTTTCCTGTAATTGAGAAAAGAATTAGATCCAGCTTTTTGCCTTCTCAGGCAAATCTGTTCTAATTTACTTCTCTTGACTCTTGAAGAGTTTGAAAGTGCTGTCAGCTAATGCTCATTATCTTTTATTACCTTAATATATTAACACAAGTGAACCATATAGCAAGTATGACCTCACCCAGCTTTGTTTTTTGCTTGAGAGTTTTTGTTCTTTGCCTGTAAGTTAATAATTGTGAGCGAGATACCCGTATTTGGAGCATCACTGTATGAAAGCCATAATAAGGTTTCACTTTCTTTACACACCAATATTTTGACAAGATCTCCTTGAACTGTCTCCTCCTGAGCTATTGGGAATTTTCCTTGCGCTTAGAAAATCGAACTCTAAATTGCTAATCGGCAACAGACAGAGAAACAAACACCCAAGAAGTCCTGGGTGAGGCTGCAGGCTCCTTCTCCTCTCCCCAAGAGGAGCCATTCTCCACGTGTGAATGACAAGCTGCAGACTTTGATCACTGTAGTAAGAGAAAAGTGGTATCGAGGGATGGTTCTTTTGTCCGTTCTGACAGCATCTGCTGTGAATTTGTAAAATATGTCAAATGTCTATTCATAACGTAAAATAATGCATTCAAGCGTGAAAAATTATGCTTTGTTCTGATACTAGGATGTGCTTGAGCAGGATTGTTTCAATAAGCAAGGGAGCAGGGGAGGAGGTCAGCAATCGCCCTAGGATTGCAAAGCTCTTTTACTCCGTAACAAATTAATGGAGTTGCTTGAAGCTGTTGTCATTCCAAAAATAAAATGTTGAATTAAGTAAAGGAATTTGAGAGAAAACAGAAACTCTTGTTCTGGGTATTTTGGATGGGGAAAAAAAAAGCTCTCATTAGAAAGGAAGGATTCCTGTTTTCATGTGCTGTTCCTTCAGAGGCAGATATAAATTGATAACTTAATGATGTCTGAAGTGCAGAGCTAGGCCTGTGTGGTTGCTCTTATTAGAGTCAGAGAACACATATTGCTTTGGGAGTATGGTTAGTGTATTATTGGTTGCCTGTGAGAGCAATGCAGGTTAAAGATTGAGTTCAGAAAAAAAAAAAAAACAAGCCGCAGATATCCCCGAACTAATAGTGGTGAATCTGTAAAGCTGTGGAGCTTTTTTCAAAGCAGCTAGAAGGGTGGGTGGCCTGACAGGTCTCTGTCCTGCAACTTTGCTGCTTGTGCTTACGTTCCCCAGTGGGAAAACTCCCTGACTTGGTGAGACTGCATGCACACATACGTGTGCATGCGTGTTTGCAGGATGGGTACACACATCTTGCTGGAGGCAACAGCCTGCACCTCTGGAGTTCAGTGGGGAAACCTAAGTGAGAGCTGACTTCTCACAGACCTAACCACTGCAAAGATTTAACCAGGAATGTAACTATCTACGTTGTCAAGAGTCCCAGAAATCAGCATGTGTAGTCAGGGTTGCTGTCCAGGTGAGAAATCCATCAGTAATGGGGAGTGAAATGAGAATTGCTCCCAGTGCTCAGGCAGAGCTGTGGGTGCTGGCGCTGGACCTGGGATTTTGCTTTGCATGTCTCTGCATTGTGTTTTGTTTTATCGTGGTCCCCCAGCAGGGCTTTGTGTGGCATATACTCTTCCCGGGATTAGAGTCACAGTGGGATATGGATGAGTGCTGGTAAGACAGAGGATTTTCTGTGCATTCAAGACATATCTGTGCTCTTAATAACTTTACAGGGGTTTTATTGTAAGCTGCTTTTGTGGTTTCCCACAGCTGCTTGGGCCCATCAGTTTGGAGCTCATTTCTTCCAAAAGCTTCAAAACAACAGGATGGAGAATCCAGTAAAAGCCCATTGCTCTGGAGAAAGGCTTTGGACCAATCTTACCTCTTTCTGCCAATGCCTTTGGAGAATCTGCTGTCAGCATTTTAATATCCTGGATAACTTCTGGCTCATGCGAGGAGCTTTTCAATATCACCAAAGGCAGAAGCTTCAGTGGGGAGAATCAGAAGTGCTGTGAGATGATGTACCTGTGAAACCTGTGGGTGCAGGAATGTAGAAAGTCTGTAGTATATGGAACTTCAAGTTACTTTGCTTCATTTCGTCTTTAGGTGTAATACTCGAGGCCGTTGACTGCAGTCACAAGCTTCCTTTGGGGTGCCGTTTGCTGGGCTTGTGAGGGCATTCACCCCAGTCTTTTACTGCTGTACCAGTGAGTAACTTTGTGAGAGATGGAGTTGCACTTTGCTATTCAACCTTAGCTGCTTAGATCAATATCTGCAGCGGGAGAGTGATTTTAATAAAAGGACTCTCTCAGCTTTCCTATCTCCATGACAGATAGACCCCAGCTAACATAAATCCTGGCCTTTCTCCTGTCACTCTCTTGGCTGTGTGTGACATAGATGTTTTGACACTGAATACAAATATTCCACAGTTGGCTAATAGTTCAGAGCATATATTTAAGAGATTTACTTTTGCAATCACCTGGTGCCTTTAGTGGATGTGTTTGCATTGTAAGGCCTTTCTGTTGTTTGGAGAATATGTCCACACACTCCCATACGCATATTTGTTTTGTGTCTCAGGAGGGATGCACAGGGGTTTGCAGTGCTGGCAGCTGGATTCACCAACGCTGCGCTGGGGTAAGGAGCAATGCCAGGACCTGTGCCATGTGGTAGGGAGCTGGGCAAGAGGTCCAGCAGCCATGCTGCGACCCCAGGACAGTCACCATCTTAGCTTCACCCAGGGTGACTGTGCCTCTCGGCTCCCCCATCGCAAAGGTGTGCTGCCTGGGTGTGCAGTCGCCCTTCCCCAGCTGGTGGTACCCTGGTTTTCAGGGTTGGTTTTGGCATCTCCGGCCCAGAAGAGCTGAAGTGTGTCCGGAAGGGAGAGCTTTCAGGAAATCCTAACACTGCTTGTGCCTGGGGGAGGCACCTTGAGAGAGGCTGTGTTGTCATGGTTTGCGTTTACAGGGTTTCTGCCCGCCAAGCAGCAGGTTGTGCAAAATCTCTGTGCGCATGGCTTTAGCAATCGTCTTTTCCCTCCAGGTAACCAGAATAGAAACCCTCCTTGGTTCATCAGGTGTTTTTAAACTTCAGTTTAGCTTGCAATAGTGGCTCTGTCGTTTAGTTCTTTCAGCTGATGAATTTGTGACCTTTAGCCACTGCGCTAATGCCTCTAATTGTAACTGGCAGGACAATTTCCCCGTTGCTGTTGTATGAGAGATGCAGAGAAACTCGCCAAGAGCAGCCTGTGACTTTTAATTGCCATATCAAGACCCTTGATCGAAACTCAAATGGCAAGTTAGGCCAGTGATCAGCCCAGCAGAGCAACCAGAGCAATTGCAACAGCCACATTAAATAAGAAAACTCGTGGGAGATTTCCTCTCTTGAGCACTCTCCCTGCACTGAGGTTTGGGCAGTTAAAGCAGGTTTGTCACTTATCAGCACTGGGGTGGCCTTGGCTGTGCTGAGTGTGAGTGATATGGAGGAAAACTCCCTTGTAGCACTTAAGGAATTAGTCTGGACTGGAAAACCTTAGTTCTGCAAATGCCTGTATTGCCTCTGTCAGAGGAGGCAGGAGCTGGAGATGGCTGATGGAGACTCGAAGGAGAAACCCAGTGAAGATCTCATCTCATTTCTGCTTGGTTTTTGGAGAGGGAGTGTTCAGTGTCCCCATGCTCTCTTCATGCTCACACTTTTTCTCTATGGATTTGCCCTCAGTGTTTGTTCTGTGTCCTTCACCCATTAGAGTGATCTCCTTCTCAGTGGAAAGAATATTTTACACCCAAGAGATCTGGGCAACAGCTCCCTGGCCCTGGGAAGCTGTGAACACCTGGTTTAGGAACATTTATCCTGTGTCTGCACAGTCTGTGGATGGGAGCACATAGTGCTTCTGCACAACATATAGTTGTACTATGGGGATTAGTACTATGGGAATATATTTTATCTGACTTCTAGCTTTTTCTGTCAGACACTTTTGAATAAATGATTTTAACAATGAAGCCTTTGGCCAGAAGCATGCATGTGAGAGTGAGGCGGAGATGAATAAATAGAATACGTGATGACATAAAGATTTTATTGGGTATGGGGTGGGCATATTACTCACAGATGGTGAAACCATCCCAGTATGGTTCAAGAAAAGCTATTTTACGGATGTTTAGAGAGTTTTTAAAATTTTTTTATTGTGACTGTTTTTTCTATTGCTCCAGCCCATAAAACCAGGTGCCTTAGTTACCATCTTTCCTGCTGTGCAGGGTTCAGAGGGAGCAATAAAAGCCTGTAAAACTTCCCTGAAATAGCCTTCTTGCTGTTACAGATGTCACAGGTTTAATGTCCTGTATCTCAGGTCTTTTCAGGCCTTGACATGATGGCAGCATTTGGAGGAAAGGGGATCTCTCTTCTCCCTGGTGGAATGAAATTTCCACTTTATATCATATAGAGATGCTGGATCTTTGGTTTAGAAGACAAAATTAACTATAACAGGCAGTGTTAATGATTCAGGAGGAATTAATTTGTGTTCCTCAGGTTTGGACAGCATAATTTTGGGCAGTTTCATATTTGGGCAGGAATTGTGCTCAAGTCTGGTAGTTCTTAAAAACAAATGGTGGTGCTGGGGCAGCAGAAGGGTGTCCTGTCCAGGAAAGTTAAACCCTCACAACAGGTGAATTTAAGTTGTTATAGTGGTGTAGTGCATAACATACATACTCTTATTTCATCCTAAAAAAAATTTTTTTTTGGTTTCAGACTGTGTCACCTTGAAGATAAAAGAACTCCAGTCTTTGGAAATAAACGTAACTGCTTGGAGAACCATTCTGCTGCAATGATAATGGTTCAGCTGTAGCTTTATACCCGATAAAATCTTCTTATGCAGGCAAATCCAATGTCTGCATGTGCTAACATGGAAATTGGAGGAGGAAGCACCGTAGCTTTATTGCTTGGGTTGCATGCTATTCCCTGGCTAGGATAAATATGTAGTCTATTCTGATAAACAAGCCTGAACTCTTCCTTCCCAGTAATAAAGTTATTAACAATGATCTTCCCAGAGAATGGCAAATAATGAGGTAGTGGCTTAACAAGGCAGTTCCTAAACCTTTTGTAAGCAGAGCCTCTCTTTTCTTGGAAAAAAAAAATCTCTAATCTGCTGGGTATAGTGCTGCTCTAAGGGTTTTTATTTTCAACTAAGTAAAAAAAATCAGGGTAAACTTTGTGTCTTTGGTGCATTTACTTTCCTCCGTTTTGTTTGTGTACTTGCAGGTGCTTGTGTCTTATTTTGGAAGTGCTTTAGGGATCATCTCTGAAGTGTGGCAGATGAGGGAGCACAGATTAAGAATGGCTGTACCAGGTCAGAGCACCGATCCACCTGGCCCAGCAGCTCTTTTCTGATAGCATCCAAAAGCAGATACCTGCTAGGAAAGAGTAAGATCAGGCAAGCACAGAGGATGCTTCCCCTAAACATGCTCTCAGCAGCCTGTGACAGAGGTCCTGTCTTTGCACAATGCTGATTTAGGGAGTGCAGCGAGCAGCATTCTCTCTGGAGTCCAACGCTTCACATGCTCTCCTTGCTGGACTAATGGTGGTTTTGAGCCTTTTTATTTTTCTCCAGTTTTCCAAACTTTTGCTGATAGAGAATCCTGAATTAATCTTCAGGCCTTTTGGGTATTGGATTACACTCTGCCTCACTCCTTTTTGTGCCAGCAGTGCTGGGACTGGCATGGGATGCTAATCTTGCTGTACCTATTCACTCAGTCGTAGAGGAAAATGTATGCAAACAAATTGCTAGTCCAAGCTAAATTTAGATTTATTCAGTTGGAGTTAATTATAATCTTTATTTAGTCCCAAATGATGCCTTCTTATCATACACTTATTATAGCTGAGAAAATTAATTTTTATTCTACCATAAAGGTGAATGTAATAATCTGGGTTCAGGGAAGGGATTACTTTAATAAGATTTATAGGCAGCTTTTCAGACAGTATGGTTTTATTACTATCTGTAGGTGGCCTTGCTGTACGTATGTCTTTCAGTATGCGTGACTGTGCAAAAATGCATGGAAGCTAAAAACTGTAGTAAGCACCAGCTCAGAAACTTCCACATGCAACTCAATTTTTTTGGCAATGGTAAACAGACAAAGCACTTGACTTGCTTTGGAACATGATAATACAATTTATTACAGACCTTGTGGCCTGATTAGGGGTTTCGTTCATATGCATGGTTTAATTTTGCACTGAAAAATGTATTTTAGTAGACAATAGATTTATGAGGCATAAGGTGTTGCTTTCAAGCTTTTTGGAAGCAGAGTGATGGGCAAACATCGGTGTGTGGAGTGGGAAGAGAAGCTTTAGTGAACAGCGAGCCATCAGATCTGACGGGTCAGGACTCCTTTGCCCATAGACATCTGAACCTCCAGCACACAGGTCGGCACTGGCACCTCTAGCAATCGAGTTAACGGATATAAATAGGCTCCTCCCAAGGGTGATTTATCACCCCTAAGATAAGTGTCTAGGGAAGATGAATGAATTCTGGAGATACTCTTTTCTGTGATTTAGTGAAAGGGGAGGCTGGAGTATGTGCTGGGCTCAGATACCTATCTGAAATGAGACGGACTGACTCCTGCGGAGGGTGGCCAGAACGTGTAGCTGCAGTGAAGCTTGGGTAGCAAAAGTTTGGCTGAGACGTTTGAAGATAAGTATGAGAGATATTGTCCCAAGCCTACAGAAGTTAATTAACCTCTCTTCAGTTTTAGATCTTCAGATTAAATAGACTTCTTTTTTTTTGAAATTGCATCCTTTTTCTTGTCTTTCAAAACAAGCTGCTCCAGTAGCAGTGTATTGCAATGTGAATCTCTGTCTCCACAACTGTGTAATCAAGATTGAATGTAATGGGTGTAAACTGGTTGCGAGTCCTACATCAAGTTCTATCCTACATCAAACTAGGATAAGAAGAAGAGAGAATGAGAAAAGCTTAAAGGGATCCTATCATCTTTTCTCATGCTGCAATTTTTTTATATGTTGACAGCTTCTGGGCTGATTTTAATGTTCAAAAAGTATTGAGAACTCTTCTTAGCTCTTTCTTGCAGTGTCATTTATATCTTCAAATTATTCTGTTACAGTTGAAAAGACTGTTTGTTATTATGGTTTTTTTCCTGTGCCAGTGTGGTTCACTGTATAACTGCCTCTAGTACTGAAGGAGTAAAGCTTGTTTTTGAATGGTAGGGGATGGAAGTTGTTCCTCAGTGGGACTGTGGAGGGTTTTTCTCCTCCTTTTCCTCCCTGGTGTAAAACTGAGGAGATGAGTCACAGGATGGACTCTGAATGTGGGAAGTAAACAGTGACATCCTCCTTTCATGGTAATTTTATTAAATTTTGAATGAGTCAGGAAGAGCACAAGGCGGGTGTTCATCTGGGCTTCTTAAATCCTTGCACAACCCAAACTTATCCTACTCATAGTGCTCAAATGAGGTCTAAACTCATGATAGACTTTCACACTGTAATCATCCTCCTAATTTTCCTGCTGCCAGGATTAAGAGTCAGAGTTTCTCCGTCTGTAGCCAGGCCAAATCACCTTGCACAAAACCTGGGCTGTGGTCCCTAAACAGCACCAGGTCTCGCCCCTTGCATGCATGGTAGAAAGTGACCTACACAGCTGGTCCAGAATTAATTATTCTCCTATAATTTATCAGTTACAGAATAGCTTTCCTTGTGTAGACACCCTATTCTGGGACACAGTGTGTTTTTATTCAAGGATAATGCCTGCATTTTCAGAGCAAAATAATTATTATGAATAGAGCCATTTTTATAGTGGAATAATGTACATGTGTAGTTTGGTCTTTATGGTCTTTAGTGAGGGCTGGTGGGAAGGGCTGGTGATTTTTCTCCTATACAGACAAGCCATTGATTGCTTCTGTATGAGTCATGGGTAACATCATAGTACTTACTGGCACCACACTACTTGAAATTATTCCTCTTTTATAAAGAGGAGTGTCTGTATGAGCTCATGCTACAATTCTGATGATGCTGCAGGAAAGATGAATTTTAACATTTTCACAGTTTTTCCACAGGTGCAGGATTGGCTTTCTTGTTTGTTTTCGGAGCAAAAGGATGTTGAAAAAGTTGCATATTTTGAATGTGAAATTTGGATTTATGCTCCTACAGGAGTCATTTTCCTTGTTGGTTACAAAATGATGAATTGTAAAGACTTTCCTCTTACTACAGCTTAACACAGATGCGTTAGTTTTGAATGCTGACCTACCACTGCCAGCACTACCTTCCAGTAGGATACTTGTTTTGCTTCTTATTAAAATGTATGAAATCTAAGAAAAGTAGCTTGGATGAAACCTTGAGTTTCATAAATGGCAGATTTTTATTGCACAGTGTGACCTATGGCTGTGGCTTTGCGTGTGCCTTAGTCCTGTGCTGCGTTTTGTGGCATCAGTCCAGGGTCAAGCAAGATTAAAAACAAAAGCGATGGATAATTTTATGGTTAAATAAAAAATTGTCAAGACAACAGAAAGGAACCTTCATTTGAGGTCTGAGCTGGTCAGAATAGGGACCAGGAAGGGGCATCTCCCTGAAGCACAGCATTGTGTGATCGGTTATGGCCTCCTCTCTCTCTTCTCTTCAGAAATATCAGAAGGGTGTTTCCTTTCTGTCTCTACTCTTGAGTTTGCAGGATGAACCGGGCTATGAGAGACCCTGGAGAGAGGGGTGAGTGATGAGATTTTTACAAGTTGACCTGTTGCTCTAGGGGTCAACGCCCCCAATGCCACAGTAGTCTGAGAAACAGGCTGTGTTTGGCCTTTGAGATAGCACTGCACTCTGGAGATGCTCATTTGGCCTCCATCTAGTTTTCCTCAACTCTTGCTCCCTTTTGATACATAATTATGACTAACCCACATTCTTCTCTAATATTCTGCCCATTTTTTATTTGACTGGAGAGCTTATTAAAGGAGCAGGTGATTTTTTTAGTCACTTTGTTGCACACCAGAAAGCTGGAAATGTGTCTGATTGTTACTGTAAGGAGATTGATGCTGTGGTGCTGACGTGCTGAAATTAAAAAGGTGGGGTGTTGGCCTGCCCTTGCATGAAGTATTTCTTTTTAGATGTTCCTACAGTGCCATAAAATGCTGCTAAATTCAGATATCATATTTTGTTGCAGGCTGGTTCTAGGACAAAGCCCAGCCCTGTCTACTGGTGTTTATGGCTTCCCATATAAGCTTTCAGACAAAATTTGTGTCTCATTCTGTTTGAGTTACAGCAGGTTGATATCCTAGTCCTCATACTAGTTCTGCGAAGAAGCAATGAATGTTGCCACTGTAATGAAACAGAGGAAAGGGAAAAACATACCTTTTAAACTTCCTGTAAATCACTGATTGAGAGAAATAAAATATCTGCATAAAGGAGGGGGGCGGAGGAAGTCCTGTAATGTAAACACCAATGCATTTAAGCCTCGCCTCGGTTTTGGTTCCTCTTCAGGCTCAGGAACTATGTCAGCGTTTAAATCTCTTCTGCAATCTAATGTGTCTTGGGAGAAGGCAAATTTTAGCTCTTCTCCCAGAAATCGGAGGGTACTCTTGCTTCTCTGTGTCCTTTGCTTATCTGTATGGCTGCACAATTTTTTATGATAAATGCAACTTCTCAGAAGTATTGCTTTCAAATGTAGTTTATCTACAAATAATCCAGGAAAGTGCTTGTCTGCATTTGACTTCTCAGGAAAGAAACACCACCTTTCCTCCCCTTGCTGCCTTGGCTTTCACAGGAGCAAAGTTCCCTCTCAGTGACTGAGTTGTGCAATGGCACAACGGCACGGCAAGCCATGCCATGTCAAGGTGTTCCATAGAGCAGTAACGGAGCTGCTAAAACATCCCTTGGTGACTTTGGTTCTGGAATTGGCATTGGTCTTCTCCCTTGTCCATTCTCCTCCTGCTACGAGCGGGATGAGGTTTGACCCGCAGTGTGTTTCCTGAGCACTTTGTTATTCAGTTGTGTGATAAAAGCCTTGGGGGTGCCCCAGAGCAGAGCAGCACAGCAAGCAGCAGTGGGGCATTGCCTGACCCCTGCTAAATGGTGGTCACCAGCCTCTGCTCTTTGCCTCCATCCCTGTTGTAGGTTGCTGTGGGTTCCTTGCCTTGTGCAGCCTCCTGTGCCTGTTCCTAACGGTCAGCGGTGTCCATCTCTGTTGTATAGCACCTACTGCTTTCTGTGGTCTGTCTCCTGTGCCTCTTAAACTGCTTGTAGCTTGGCTAGCTTTTTGTCCAGAGAGACTACCTCTGTCTTCTTCCAGAATTGCTTGTTCCCACTCTCACCCTGTGACTTCCCATAGACAGTTGGGGTCTTCAGTTTCTGTATGCTTCAGGGAGTGTGCCAGCTGCCCGTCGTTCACATCTGAATGAAAAGAGATGTGGAAGGGAAGGGATAAAGTCAATTTTCTCCACTAGAAAATTGGTTGTCCCCTTTGATATCCCAGCAAGCTGGCCCAGCTCAGTGCTCACATGGGGAAGGGAGGAGAAAGTTTCTCATCATCTGGGTCTCTGCATCTCAGCTGGGTGGCCAGGTCCGTGGCTGCATGGAGCTGGGAGAAGGTGTTGGCTGTGCTGGTGTGTTATGAGAGATGGGCTGAAATGTTTACGTGTGGGTATAAGAAATGAGAGGACACCCAAGTTGGGCGATTGCATGGCAGCTGCTCTGCAATTGGTTTTGCTTGTGGAGCTGAGAGGAAACCCCAATCTGATCCCCATGTGGAGTAGTGAGAGAGAAGATTGTTGAAACTGTTTACTACTGAGGATTTTTTTAAGCTTTTATATATTTTTGCATATTTACTCATTCCCAAAAAGAATATTCCAATGGCTGCAGAAAAAACTTGACACAATTAAATATACAGCAAAAGTAAAGGCAGAAGTATTGTGATGAAATGAGAAGCATTTAAACAAGCGTAGATAATATCAAGCCATTGAAAATAAATGAGCAGAATTTAAACTGTGAACAAGAGTGGAGCAAAGTCAAATGGATGAGATTTGCCCTAGGATCTGTCTTCGATAAGTGTAGGCTTCAAAATACACAACCTGAAAAAATAGCTCTAATATTAGAGCTTTTACCTGTGCTAAACTGTGGCTGTAAGTATCTGAGTCGTCTGGCTTGTAACAGGTGTAATTGTTTGTGCGGTTGTCGCGTTGTGTATCTGCTCTCCCCAGTCCTGACAAATGGTAAAATTGCTGCTAAGCTTCAGCAAGAGACGAGAGCTTTGACCTTAGGATCTGTCATTGTTCCTTTATCTCTGTGCATATGGAACTGCTTAATTTTAATTCATTTGGTTTCTGTTTATTTCTTCTGTGGCAGTCCCAGGAGCTTGCATTCACCAGCTTTTTGTGGAGCATATGAATTGTTAGTTTGAAAGACCCACTGTTTCTGGTAGAATTGCAGCCCAGATTGAATATATTTCACTATTAATTAGAGACTGGCCCAAACCAAAGATGTCTGTTTGATCCCTCCCTCCCTCTGGAATCCTTTCTTGCCTGGGAAAAATTGTTCAGTGCTGACTGGAGGATTGACCATTGTGTTGTAGAGAAACTTTTGTGGTTTCCAAATGTGTTTCATTCTCCTCTGGAATTAAACCAAAAAAAAGTCCTTCTAAGCATCTGCAAACCTGCATGTAAAGGATTTCTCTCCTCTCAAGTTCACTCTTGCCTATAAATCCATCCCACTGAGACCTCTATCAAACCCCATATTTTTTTGTGTGAAAAGTTTTGGGTTCAAGAACATAAAGCTTTTATCAGTTTGCTGCTAACTTCCAAATTACTGACCTGGCAAAAGTGGCTTGGGAGTGATGCAGATTTGCAGCCCCTCATTGCATTGTGTTAGTGATGTAGGACTAAAGAAAATGTTCAAGTTTTCTGCCCACTAATATTCAATAAGCCAGTTTCTTATGTATATTGAAGCATGGATGAGAAAAAGTTTTAAGTTTGATCTGGCAATAAAAGAACAAAAACTACTCAGTAAAACGTTTTGGAGCTTAGATTGGGATCTGGCCAATCAATCTCCTCCTTGTTTTATCCGGTACTTGACTAATGGCTTTCAAGTAGATGCTCGATTGGGGAAGGTGGAAAGGGAGCTGTACAGCTGATGCAATGGGATGTTTTCAGTGTATGAGTGTTATTCCATGGTACTTGTGTCAGATTGTTTCATAATTGTGGCTAACAGTATTGATCTCTGGTAGTACGTTGCTTTTGAGAAAAACTGAGGGGCATGCTAAGCAAACATTAGAGTTGTCTTTCTGTTTCCTTTTATCTTTGGCCTGCAGTGGTGGAGAGCCGAGGAGGGATCATGGACAGCATACAGAGATTTTCAAACCTGCCAACGTATCTCCCCGCGAGCTATCACATCTGCAATGCTGATGTTTTCTTCTTCCTCAAAGAAGCCAACCAGGATATCATAAGGAACTCCAGTTTGCAGTCTAGGGTGGATTCATTCTTTATATACAAAGCCAAACTGCCACCTGTCCTAAATGCCACGTATGGACCCTTTTCTGTTGAACAGGCTGTTCCCTTGGACCTCATGCTGACTTCTTCATCTTTTGGTTTCACAAATAAATTCACTTTTAATTGGAAATTAAAATCTCACATAATCGACAGCTTGATCTATTCCAACAAACCTAAAATACAAACCTTGTTCTATATTGTGGGGAAGGACTGGGATGACTATGATTCTGCGGAGAGGTTGCCTTGCGTGAAGATGTTTGCTTTCCTGGAGTCTAGAGAAGTTGTGGCCAGCTGTAGATTGACAGGTCATCTAGGATTATGTGTTGCGGAGCTGGAATTGTCTCCTAGTTGGTTCAGCTCCCCTCCACCCCCGGTTTCAGAGGAAACAGCCTCCCTGGAAGGGATTACTGTGGAGCTCTTCTATAAGATTTATACAGCAGATGGGGAATGTTCTCCAGAGGATGAAAAATGGGAAAACAATATCCATACAGGTCAAGATAATGAACATAAGGCTTTGCCAGCTATGGAGAGGATTGGTAGCATCATTGTTTACCCAAATCAAGACAAATTAAAACAGTCTTCACTGAGGCTAGATGAGAATGTCGTTATCCGCTTACCACTCAACCCAGTCAGAGAAGGTGACATTGTGACCTTTCATGTTTCCCTGGCTGAGGACTCTCTAGCAGACCAGTTTGTATTAAGGTAAGAGAATTTTTAAAGTGCTGTATGCTAAACGGTCTACAAACAGGGACAAATCGATGTCAGGTGTAATTTCTTTGGTTATGTTCTGTGTTTTCCTGGGAGAATTTGAGCATTTCCTCTCCAACTGGGGAAAACTATAAATAGTCTTGAATTGTCTGTGTGGATGACACTTTTTGGAACATGGCAATTGATTTTAAAATATGAGCTATAAATGTTTGTATGATTATTTTTTGTTTTAAATTTGTTTGCTTCTAGTCATAATTCTGCCTCTTAAATTATGCCTCCGTAAGTCAGCCAGGGTAACTGCTGTCATATGTTTGGTTAGTTTGCAGGAGGGTTCTCCATTTCTTTGGTGAAGCTTCTTCTCTTTTTATAAACTTCCTTATCTTTCCAAAGTACATAGATTACATCTTGTGCAGGTCGTATGTGGTAAGGAACTATTTTGTTGCATTGCGCAGAGGGGAGCTCAGAGGTGTGAAAATGAGACGTGCGTGCCTCAGCTTGCTTAGGAAGTCTTTGGCAGAACCAGGATTTGCATCCAAACTTTGCAAGTTGTCTTTGGTTTTTCTGTAAGACAGCCCATCCTGCTTCCTCAAGCTTTTGACTGCTTGTTGCATGGCTCATTTTTAAGTTTTGAGACTTTCTGTTGACCTTTACTTGTGAATTTGCCTGTAAGAGGAGAATTCAGGAATTTCTAACCACCCTGAGGGGTAGTGCTACATATTTCTTCTGTCCTTAGCTGTCAGACTCTGGGTTCAGAGCTGCATGGAGACCAAATTCAGAGAGAAATGTGAGCCAGAGTTGGGGAATAAAAGGGCCAAAAGGTAATTGGAAAGTGTCATATGCTGTGAGAATGTGAAACGCTTGGGAAAGAAGGAGTTGCAGCCAGTGCCAGCAAGCCTCAAAATAGATTCATGCCTTACCTCTAACTTTTTGATCCGAGAACGATGGGAGCAGAACATGACAGAAGTGCACTTTGGGGACAGATGTTGAGAAAACAGACAGCAAACCTTATGCAGCACTTTCAAATCATTCAGCTTTGTGAAATAGCACATGCATATTAATAAACTTACAGATTGTGGAGTGAATCAGGAGAAGTCCATAGCGCAGTGCACAGGCAGAGGTGAAGAAACGGTCCTCTGTAACCCACGCGCTTCGATGTACTCAGGGTGGGGGGAAATGTGTGAGAAATATCATAGGGTTTAACCAGAGTTTAAAAGGTTTGGGTCAGGAAAGGTCTTCCTATAAACGCAGCTTATTCTTGTCTTTACTTGGGTTTATGGTTTTTCTTTGTTAAATGTGTTTTTGGCCAGCAGACACTGTCAGTAGATGGACCAACCTCATGGAACAGTCAGGTTTCAGCAGTTGTGTATTGATCCTCATGGCTATAGCAGAGAGATTATGGAATTTGCCTAAGGCTCTGCAAGGATTTAACATCAGCTCTTAATTCTCAGCTTTTTGTTCTCTCTGCCACACTAGGGATATAATTCCCTAGGTATTAGAGATCACCTAAGATGAGGATGCTTGGAATTTCTAAAATAACATTTATCTTTTAACAAACAGCATGAGGGTAGAGTTTCGACATTTCTGCTGTCCAGGAAAACAACAAAAACTTCTTGCAGAGATAGTTTTCAAATGCTGTCTTTCAAAAGCAAAGCAGAGTCTGGAAGTGCTGAGCATAGCAACTAACCTGGGGTTTCAAGGAAGCAGAAACTGAGGAAGTTGAATGCCTGCAAGCTGGGGAGCCCCAGGATGAGCCTCAAGAGCCTGGCTCCTGCTGAGACCCTCGTCTTCTCCCACAGTCCCCCATGACTTGCATTTCTCCAGCCAGCAGGCAGGAGTCACTTTGCGGCACTCTCCCGACACGCAGTGCGTCCTGGTGCTCCCGAGCTGCTGGGAAGGCAGGCAGGTTTCCATGGGGATCTCCTTCTTTGAAAAGTGTGTGGAATCAGTTAATCTCCAGGAGATGTTTCTGTTACAATAAATCAGCATATTTTATGTGCCCAGAAATATTTCCTTGGAAAATTCACTGTCAGCTCTATGTGGTCTAGCCTGTCTGGTCTTTTATTTGGCTTTGCTTGCATTGTGCTTTTCATCAGAGAACCTGCAAGTATTGTTATTTAACCTTCAGTTGAATGTGAAAGTAAGAGGCAAAATGCAATTCTGCTGATGGTTCACCCACCCTTCAGTATGGAGAGAGGACCAGCAACTGTTGCTATGATTATTTTGAATGACATATGTGAGGCCCATGGAGAGATTATTCAGCTGAAGTTTATATAGTAGGCAGGGAGTTATGCTGAGGGACATAAAATCACTGTAGTGCCTGCGTCTAATATATGCAGTTTCCCTCACAGGCTTTCTCTGTTTTTCAGCTCAATGCTAATGTACGTAAAAACCCAGGAGGTTTTTATATACCTAGAATTTGTATGTTATAGCCAGAGAAAAAGACATTGAAGTGAATGTTTGCCTTGGGAAATATATTTTTGCCTAATATAACTGATTGTTTTTAATCATGTCTGTTATAAGTGTAGCTGGGTGAATAGCAGTCTGGCTCATATGAGACGATAGATCAAAATCAAGTCATTCTTAGCACCGCGTTTGATGGCAACCTTGAGCTCTGACAGTATGCAAAAAAAGAACAGATAGGCTCAATTTTATGCACCTTTTTACTGTTTCATGCTGTGTTGTGTAGTAGTTTATTTTATGTTGGATTTTTTCCTAGCAAAACTGACTTCAGTTCTCATACGAGAGCAGATTCTTCTTCGTTTTGGTTTGGGATTCTTAACCAAGCTTGGAAACTGAAGAGCAATTGGAAACAGTTCCTTGATTCAGGGATGTGCTGTGTTGAAAAATTCTGTCTTGTTAAACCCCCATCCTTCCAGTAATGTGCCTTGCAGGGCAATGCTGCAGGTTTTCTGTGAAGCTCCAGCTATCACTTCCAGTCCCTTTCATCAATCCAAACTGGTTAACTCTCCTTAGGCTAAGTTTTGGTTGTTGGTTGTTTTCATTCAATAACCAGAATTTAAGATGGAGTTGGAGCTCTAGTTATGCTGCGGTCTGGGGAATTTATTTCTTTTCATGCTGCAATCCAGCCAGCATGGCCTGGTGTTACTGAAGGACTTGGATATGTCAAGGGGCAGAATTTGGAGGCCAAGTGTGCATTTAATGCTTTTGCTGCGCCTGACAGTCATATCGCTCACTTTGTTGACAGATGATCCATACATGTGTGCAATGAAATTCTTATGACACTGGAGATTAATTTGTGGCCTTGCTGGTCTGGTCTGTACTGTAAAATTTACCATCTGTGAACATAAATTTTGCCCATTATGTCAGGTGGGTTGCCACTAAATGTAGTTTAACCATAAAGATAGGTGAAATGAGCTATGTTGCCATGATTAAACATTTTACGGGCTGCCTAGCTTAAAAAGAAGGGAAAATGGAGCACAGCTTTGAGCATCCAGCAGGACTAATACATGTATCAGTGTCACAAATTTTCAGGCACTTTTTGTCTTTTGATGCCCAGGAGTATCTCTGTTACCTTCTTTACTGACAAACTTAGATGAAACATTGTAAATGAGGAAAGATGGAAATCATTACTAACGAAGGAGTGCCACCAACTTTTGTGCTACTTACTAAACAGAAGTCTCCTGATACACATGGAGGAGTTGTAAAAGAGACAGGAGAAAACAATTCTTGCTTAACTGGAAGGACAGAAATCTCATCCAGTAGCACTGGGAATAGTTTGCATTTCTTTTGTGGTGGATGTTATTTAACTCCATCTTGAGACTCAAAGGGTGTATTTGAAAGAAAAATGGGAGTCATTTTGTACAGCAGGAAAACGTTTGATGGAATAAGTGGACAATTGCTGCTTGGTTATAGGAAAGAAACCAGGACACTCTCTTTATAAATAAATGGCAGAGTTTTGTCCCGTTTTCCAAGTCTTTCCATTTAAACTGTCGGCGAGGATGTGCTGCTAATGAAGGCTGAGCACTAATAGCACTTTGTCGAGTCACAGACAAAAAGTGGGTTTGTCAGCATTCGTTACACGTCCCTAACACGAATGACCCATCCTTCTTTTATGCCCGATCAGAATAGAAACAGAGATTGGAGATATTCCAGGAATAATGGTAAGGGGCTGAAACCAGGTAATGAATCTCACGGTAGAGAAATGAAAGCGGGCGGGATGCGGTCCTCTGTCTGGAGGGGAATGGCCGGACCGTGCAAAGAAACCTTGCTGCCGTTCGGTGCCTAGGCAACCTCAGGGAAAAAGATTATCTGCTTTTTTCTGCCGTACTCCACATATTGCAGGGCAAAGATACTTTTTGATTTTTGGATGAACCAGTACAAGGTGTAATACACGCCGCTTGGCTTTTACTGATTATTCTCACTAAGAAAAATTATATTAAGGATTTATATTAATAAACACATATCCATATGGAGGAGGTTATGTCTCCTGCTAAGGAATAAAAATTGCACAGGCCATTAAAACTGACTTACAAGGCTTCTGCGTTAATAATGAAAGATCTGTAGAAGTTTGAGCAGTCGTCTAGAAGGCCAGAAAAAGATCATTAAGAGGATGTCTCCTGCCAATAGCTGTCAAGAGGAAACCAGGGAAAGAAAACAGAAGGTTTTAGATCTGGAAATGCATAGAAAATGAGAGCATGCAGACTGTGGGGAATGCAGCCTGGCTGCGTGCGAGGAGGAGGTTCTGCGTGGCCTTCATCGCTTGTAACCAGGCTGGTGTGAGTGGGGAAGCAGGGCAGGATTATTACTGGTGAGAGAAATAAATGATTAACTGAAGCATCATTTTAAGATGAAAATTCAGCAGAAGTGAAAGTGTTGAGAAAGGGGAAAAAAATGTACTTGTGAAATTAACCAGAAATGCTAGCTCGGATTTAGAAATAATTACAGAATTAAAGCATTACTGGCAACTTGGGAATATTTGGTTCTTACCCAAAGATTTTAATAAACCCAGAACGAATGCTTAAATTTGTTATTTCTCTTTTTCCTGCGAATGTACATTGAATGTAAAATATGAAATAGTAAGATGTAATATTAATGAAAAATACCAAGCACTGCAAAGTCTGGAAATGTCAGAGATGTCTGTGGAACATTAACTCAGTCCCCATGTATATACACTTAGAACATGTTCCTCAAAGACAAATTCACACAATTTTCTTCCAGATCTCCTGCTTCCTTCCATGCATACATTGTCGTCTTCCCACTGTTTTCTTTTTTCACTGAACGGGAAAGGGAGTAACATCTTTTCAGGACACTCCTGCGAAGCCTGGGGGAGCTGTCACCAGAATTTTTTTTTTTTTAGCTTGGATAAACCATTTCTATAAATTCTCTTTCAGAAAAGGTTGAACCATTCTTTTATTTTTCTTATCTCTATTTGAGATAGGCACATGGCCCAGAAAAAGTGGTTTCAGCTGCTGAAAGCCTAGCATGATGGTATGGAGTTATAAATTTCAGAAGGATGTTGTATGAAGTAGTTAGACCTGAAGCTCTGTTGGCTGAAGTGAAAAAGGCATTTTCCCTGGGTACCTGCAGGCTGTGCATGGCTGTGCTGCACCCCCGTGCACCAGCCAACCTGCCCTGAAAGTCCTACCGGACTGACAGGCTTTCTCTACTTTTCACACGCTTTAAGATAACCTTCTGTGCCCTAGCAACAGTGGAGAGGGAGAAGAAAAGAAACCACTCCCTCATACAGTTTTAAAAACAGTTAAAAGTGACAAAAAAAAAAAAAAATAGCTCCATCAATGCTCGTGCAATCCTAAAAGCTTAAAAACGGATGGATATCCGACAGTGAATAAATGACCCAGTGAATCCTGAAAGACCCTGCAAGACTACAGTCAATAAAGCTTTTTAATGGAATTTTAGATAAAGGTCAACTATCTGCTACAATAATCAGCTGTCTGTGATCACTCTTCATAGGAATAAAACAGGCAGAGCAGTAGCCCCATGCGACAGCAAGAAGCTCTTGTTAGCTGTTGGATATTGGCTTTGGAGCACTTCCAGATGGGATTGCAGCCTCATGGTGATAAAACGCTCTTTTTTATTTAGATGTTTTCTGATGGTGACTTCTGTTGCCCTGCAAAAGGGTTCCTGAACATGCTGCTTTGTCCAGGAACACAGCTGCTTGTTACTGCGGCGTTATTAAGGTGGTGTTAAGGTAAAGGAGGATGAGAGAGCGATGTGAGGCTGTGGTGCTGACTTTGGGTGACTATGGCAAGTGCCCCTGCTGTCTGCCCCTTTCCCTGGCCCTCCACAGCCTTGGCTTAAGGGTGCTCCCTTCTCTCACGGGAGTAGGGAAATGTTTGTAAGAGTTGGAGGGGGGAGTGTTTGAACAAAATACAGAATTAGATTAATAAAAAATATTTAGCCTGCGTGTGTATTTTACCAGTGTTTTTCACTGAGAAGGTGAGTAGTTTGACGGCTAGTTATTTTTAATTTTGACAGTTCAGGAATATTTCACATGTATGGTGGGGGAACACTGAGTACAGCTGGAACAAGGACCCACTTTGCATTGGAAAAGGTGTTTGTTTTGCCTTGAAACACTGCTTTTTCTTCTGTTCCAGTCCTGCCAGCAGCACAGCTCTCTCATTTATCTGTCCATCTGCATCTGTGAGAGCTAAGGGATGTGGCAATGGTATGTAAATTAATTTGCTGTATCTCATACTCAGAACTATAGAGGGGAAAAAAAGAGTGAGTTATGTTGATTTTAAGTCAGTTGGTGTGTGAGCAGGCAGCTCATCTCTGCAGTACCGAGCTACAACTGGGTGAGCAGTGCTGTGTGTAACTGGTGGCAGTGCATCTTGTTTGATACATCAGATCATTTTGCACGTGTGTGACAAATAAGGTTGGTAATAGGAGCCCCGACTTGTCTGCCAGTGTGTTAGCAGTCACTGCTATACTCTGCAAACGGAGATGATGTGAAAAGTGTTTCCCGTGGATTTAGAAGGTGCCAATACGCCATGTGACTCAACACAAACTCAGAGCCTTCTTGACAGTAATGGAAAGAGATTTTACATTTTTAAATGGTTCAGGTTGTACAAGCTTGTTCCTAGGCTATTCCCTGTCTCCGAAAGCTCTGACATGACAGCTCCTGCTAATTAACTCCAGGCAGCTCCTGCACAACTCCATGCTTGCTTCAGGGCCAGGTGCGGGTGTGCAGAGCACTGTCAGCAGATGTGGCATGGTCATGCTGAGAGCAGGGTACGAGTGTGGTTGCAATCCTCGTGATGCAGAGCGTGCCTGGGAAGGAGGCAAGTGGTTTTTGGAGGAGACCCCTGCTAAAAGGATGCCCTTGGTTTGTTGCATCTGCTCAGAGTCCCTCTATGCACCATAAAGGTGTGCGGGGTGGTGATCTCTCTTGAATGAGGAGCTGCATCTAAGGGGCTGCCGAAGGTTCAGCCTCTCCCATCTGCACAGGGCATTGCTGCTGCCCTTCTCCAAATCTTTCTTTCGCTGGGGGCTGTCCCGTCTGTAGTTACTGCCTTGAAGGGAGGAACAGATTATTTACCCCTGCCGTGATTAACATTGGTGCTGATATGAGATGGGAAGGGAAAGGCATTGAAGATGGAATTAGGAGTTGAGTTTTGCCTGCGAGCACTTGGCTCTGAGTTCATTTATCTCTGTTAATGAATACAAGGTTGCCTTCAGGTGACAAAACTGCTTAAAAACACAGTGTCACAAAGGGTAATTTAAGATTGCTGCAAAATAACATTTTCTTCACTTTTTTTATTTTTTAAAACCTTGTACTCAGGTTGGGAACACAGTCCAGAAAAGGGTCCTGTCTTTGAGTGATCATTTCAAGTTCAGGGACACACAGTGGCTTGGGGGGG
>NW_010110347.1:121312-138560 GCF_000699245.1 Pterocles gutturalis | reverse complement strand
TAATCTTAACGTTGGGGAACAACAGGGGGGGGGGGGGGGGGGGGGTCTTTGTTTTGGACAATATGCTGAGTGGTCCCTGCTTTGTGCTGCCAGACAATGGTGGCATTGATCAGCTTCATGTATGGCTCTTCATTAACCGGCAGTGTAGTAAATCACAGTCTTGTTTAAACAAGTCAGACACAACAGTGATTCAGTAGCTGATGTAGTTACTTCTAGTGCGTAATGAATAGTACTAAACGTATAAAAAGTGTCTAATTTGAGATTAACTTTCTTCCCAAGACAAATGTTTTGGGCTGTGCATTGCTGTCATTTTATCCTGGCAAAAAACAGATTATTATCCCATGAAGCTGATGAGGTATTGCTTTAAATGCACACATTGATCTCAATTTCTTCATATTCCCACTGATGCAACAGGGAGTTGCTTTTGTCCTTGTGTTTACCCATAAGTTTTTTCATGGTCTGATACAAGAAAGCCAGTGTGATGGTCACTGGACAGCTTTGTCGAGGGAGGACTTTCACGAAGAGCAGGAGACTCAATATTGCAAGAAGGTTGTCAACCTGTCTTCTTGTGTTGGGTGTTCCTCCTGCCCCTTGCTCAATACAGAACTCATAAGAAAATCTGGTTTTGGACAAAGCAGAGCAGGGACCTGTGCTCTGTGTGAGGTATTTAATGCTTCACAGGGCTGCCACTTTTGCCTTGGATGCTGTACTCAGCCACAGAATGAAAGAAATCATATTAACCAAGTTATTGGATCCCAGATGAATCAAAAGAGCTGCAGGAGCAGAAAACAGTGACAAATGAGTCTGCCATCCCAAGGCACAGCAAACGGTGCTTACAGTTAAAGCTATTTCACTTCTTGCACCATTCAGCCACAAGCCCTTCAACACTGCTTAGGCAGCGGGGAGCAGGGCGGCATGAGGAAGGTGATGCCTTGTGCCAGCAGAGCTGCAGAAAGCCCCCTTGCAGCGGGGCCAGCGTTGCTGTGCATGGGAGTACGGCAGCGGCACCTGCTCTCGAGCTTCCCTGAGCCCAGGGAGCTGCTCCTGCGTGGCAGGGTTCACCTCTCATCTCCCCCCAGCTTTCAGTCTGCCACTTAAAAGCCCCCTGCCCTGAGCAGTGCTGGGTGTCGGTGCCCTGTGTGGAGCAGTGCTTCGTCCTGGATCCAGAGTTATATACAAATACATAAGAGGAAAATGTCTCTAAAATATAACTCTTTAGGATCCCTGCGGAGATGTGTGGGTGTTCCCAGCAGAGGAGGAATTGGTCAGAGCAACAGTATTTACAGGGGCATCCCAGTGAAGAGGGTGATGCTGTTGGGAGGGCTCTATTCAAGTAGCCCCATGTTTGTGGGGCAGATTTGTCACCCTTGTCACTCTGAGCCATCAGGCGGGGCTACAGCAGGTCTGTGTCATAGAATCAGAATGGTTAGGGTTGGAAGGGACCTTTAAAGATCATGGAGTTCCAATCGCCTGCCAGGAGTTGCTCGCTAGGACCAAAATATACCTTCCCCTCCCCACTACATCCTTTTTAAAATTTTCATGCCAAGTGAACTTTTTCAGCTGCTTTTGTTCTCACTGTGTGGCCCAAGCTTTTGTGGTATTAATGAAGGAGTCCTCAAATGCGTTTTCACTGAATCCTCATCTTTAATTGCACTGTTCCTAGAAGACAGCAAGTGGGAAAGGAAAAGAAGCAGAAGTGTGGGATAGACAGTGCCTTGTTCATGGACTTTCTAAGCATCTGCTCAAGTTAATGAGGATCTGGGAAAGAAATGTGCCAAGCAGCCACAGGA
This sequence comes from Pterocles gutturalis, assembly GCF_000699245.1. Lineage (NCBI taxonomy): Eukaryota > Metazoa > Chordata > Aves > Pterocliformes > Pteroclidae > Pterocles > Pterocles gutturalis. The sequence goes on along the minus strand of NW_010110347.1, from coordinate 136,770 downwards.
AGCACACATATGAGCGCTTTGATGCAGATCCCTGGTGGAAGATGGTGACAAAATACAGCAAGTGATGCTTGGGGACAGTCTGAAAAGTTTGTCCCATCCCAGGAGGTGGCAGAGTGTGAGAATGTGGACCAGGATCCAAAAGCATTGTGAGTTTTGGGTTGTTTTGGACCTGGGAGTTTGGCTCTGGCCCATCTCTAGTTTAATTTGCCTGGCCAGAGTCTTCTTTCTCCTACACAGAAAAGAGGGGGGATTTAATTCACTTCCATAGAGTTGCTTAGGAGTTGTGCCAGTAAAACTATATTAATTTGGTTGTGTGCAAGGCACATGTGTGTGCCAGTGTTCTGGCTTCATATTTCCCAGATAATTACTGGGAAATATGTTAGGGGCAGTAGTAACCCTGGGTGGGTGGGTAGATAGGTCGTAGACAGGGAACGGTCGTGTTTTGGGTACTGTTTTTAACGATGCACAGTAGCACTAGTAGTACAGTCTTAATTATGGCATTTCCTGCTGTTATCTCCATAATGTGCCATAAGTACCTATGCTCTCCAGCTAAGATGACTTTTGACTCATTTGCCAAAGCTAATAACCCTTTAAAAATAATTTAAACCTTTTCAGAAGTATTTCACCGATGCTCTTGGGACCCAGTAGTCCTTTATTTGCTGTGGAGCAGATACAGAATGAATAGCAGTACTGTGGACTCCCTCAAACAGCGACCTTATGTGAGATGTAGTGATTACAGCAATTAAATCCTCTTTGCCAAGGCAACCGGGGCTTTATTTCAAACTGAAGTTAGGTTTTTTTCCCCAAATGAATCTCTTCTGCATGCATTATTCATTTTTCTTTGGAACATTTAGCTGGTACGAGTTGCATGAGCTCAAATTCAGGATTATTATTTATTAATTATTGCTTTGAGGTAACGTCTAGGACAGCCTGCCTCAAGGGTTCGGAGAGCGCAGAGTTCCCCTGTGCAGCCAGAAGCAGAACAAGGCCATAACCCTTGTCTCGGGGTGGGGGTTGAAGACTCAACAGCATTTCTAGAACAACTTGTGAAGTGTTTGTGTCTGCTTTTTGCTTGACTCCACAACCCATGGCAAGGAAGTTTGGGGCATTTCAGTCCAGTGGGTGATCAGGACAGTACAGTTTTGATCGTACTCTTAAACTTTTTTACTGAACTATTTGGGAAAAAGTAGATCACATCAGCTCAGGCTTTCTAAGTCCAGCTAAGTTTGGGTGACTTGAACACTGAACTTCTTGTCACTGTGGCTCTTGCTTGAAGAGGGGAAGGTCAGTGATCAGAAATGGTGGTTAAGATGGAACGTGTTCTTCGAGAATTTTGGAAATTCTAGTTTAGGGTGGTTATTATAATTATTTTTTTTTTTTAAGAAAATTGTTAAAGAAGTGCCTGTAACCTTTGTCTTGAATGTTTTACATCCTCATTTTAAGCTTAACTTCATTGTCTGTTTCTGCTATTATATAAATAGCATCTTGATTGACAAGAAAACTAAAATGATTCTGTTTAAGTATGTACTGGTCTCCTAAGAAATCTACATTCATTATTCCTGGGATGACTGAAAGATTTACAATAGCTTATAATCTGGTATCATTTCATTCTTTTTCTTGGTATTATTAATCACCTTGTCATAAAATGTCAGGAGAACTTTGTTCAGCTTGCATGATTTGGGCTGAGAAAGCCATACTTTAATATTAATGTTTCTTAGGAAATTGGGTAGGTATCTTTGCATTCTGAGAACCATAAAATGGATGAATGATGTCCTTTGACTAGACATGAGATGCTTACAGGGTGCTGAAGTTGATGAATGGTTGAAAGAAACCTGCAGCTGTACCACCTTGGGAAGAAAAATGACCATGCAGAGCAAGCCTGGTTCAGGTCAGTAGTTGGTTGTAGACATCTGAAAATCATGAGTACTGCGGAGGCTGGTGTTTTGTGGTTGATCCTTCTCCGTGTTAGTGCTGGATGGCTGTGCTGATGTGGCCATGTCGATGGTGGTGTCTCATCATCAATGTGAAACCCAGCTCCCAATTATTTGGTCATTTAAAGATTCCAGGTTGCATTTCACAAGCACAGAGGCAACCAACCAGGATCCTGGCTGAGTTTCAGCTTCAGTAATTACAACTTGCAGATTCTCTCTGCCTCTTAAATCACATTCGTTATTTTTCACTTCCTTTGCTAAACTGCTGAGTCCCCCGTGCTGTTGTTGATGATAATGGTTCTAATGCTTAGCCTATTTATGTAACGTTATTTTATCTGTAATGTCCCACGGTGTTTTTACAAGAAACGTCTGTCATTGCTTTCATTTTACAAATTACTATTTTTACTGCTCGCATTCCAGACATACACCTCAAATATGAGATGCTTTCCAAAAGGAGGGAAGGCAATTCCCTTCTACCCCCAACAGTTATTTTTGAATGAGGACTGTGGGGCCAAGGGGATGTTCCTGCCCTTTCCTTTAGTTCTCTTACAGGGCAAATGTATTTGAGATGGCCAAAAGAGAACCCAACACAAAGGTGGTGAGTTTGGTCAGCCGGGAGGTGCCAACCTGTGTGTGCATCCTGTGCTACCCCCCCAAACTGTGATGCCCAGTCCATCTTCCCTGGGTCTCTGTCCCATAGAAGTCTGGGCTTTTCCCAGCCAGCTGTATCCCCTCCATCCTGAGCCTCCGCACACAGGAGATTCAGGATGACTGCACAGGGTATGCACACCAGGAGAGGGCAGAGTGGATTTGTGTCTAAAGCAGAAAACCCAGGCAAAAGTCAACAGCAGGTCGGGAGGGGGAATAATTTTGGGCAAGGACATGGCTTGGTGCTGGCACAGATGCCCCAGCTGGGATGGGAAGCTACTTCGCTGGCTGTGATCCCCCTGAATGGACTCAAAGCATCACCTCAAAAACGCCCCTACGGGGGGAGAATTAGCAATTTGTTCACCCAGTGGTGCAAGCCCTCTGCAACAGGTTGGAGACCTGGCAGCCTGCAAAGGGTCCCCCAGGTGTTATTTCTTACTGAGGAGGAGCAGGTCTCCCGGGGTGTCCTCAGCACACCCTGAGGTGCACCTGGGCAGTAGGCAGTGGCTGTGTGCTCATGGATGTAAATATATCACGGGGAATCTCACTACCTGAAAATGAAATACATGTAAGATGGGGTTGCTTTTGTGTTGTGTGGTTTGTGGTTTGTTTGTGGTGTGGTTTTTTGGTTTTTTTTTTTCCCTTTTTTCCCCTCCCTTCCTTAAATGATTTCTGAAACTGTGCATTTTCTTCCCTTGTGCGTGCTGGACTTTGCAAGCACACTCACTAAAGTAAACTTCTCCACTAGTCTTTAGGTTAAGAAGCCATAAGTGAGCTTGTCTCTTTGCAGAGCAACTTTCTTTTTAGTCTTGAAAAACAATGGAAATGTAGTTAATGTTCAGCCTGACAGAGCCTTAGCAAACATATTAAGGGCTTCATTTAATAAAATCATATTTCACTTTCATAGAAGCAGAATGGAGTTGAGTCTTTTTTAATGAATAAAGTCCTTAGTACGACAGTTGAAATCTTTCTTTATGTGAGGCTCATTCTCAGTTGTGTGGTTTTTTTTTTTATTTTTTTTTTTTTATTTTAGGAGCCAGGGAGATTTAGTGCAGCATTTTCTAAATTGTCATGCTTCCTTTGGAACAGAATGAGAAGGGAAATGTATCTTAATGTTAAACAGACTTGAAACAAAAATGTGGTTTTTCCCAAAAGAAAAGTTAAACATTTGCAAGAAAAATGGTCTTCACGGAAATCTCAATTCTGTTAAAAACACGTTTTCTGTCAGAAGCTAATGGTACTGGATGAGCTCTAATAATAAACCAATTTGTGTGTACCACGGGAGCGGACTTTTTCAGCCTTTTGTTGTAAGTCATGCTGGAAGGGCTGCCACTGGGCTACAAGAGCAGATATTTTCACACTGGGATTTGTGTCTACTTGAATTATGTGAATAACTCTATTGAAATACAACTGGGAAAAAATTCATCATGTGACTTATTATGAAAACGTTGCTTTTTACTCCATTCAGTGATGTTTGAGCAGCTTCATGTATTTTTCTCTCAGATTGTTTTTTAATTCTTTTTTTCTTAAATACCCTCTCTGCACAGTGCCTCGAATGTACAGCACACAGACCACGCAAGAGCAGACTCCTGATTTCTGAGGAACTGGACTGCTGCAGCTAACGAATAACATTAATGGGCTGGGTGTGAGCTGCTTTCCCAGGGCACCGGGGTTGCACAGTGCTATCCTTTCCTTCATTGATCCAATGTCAAGATCAGCAGGTGCACTAAAGCATGCAAATGTAAAATTTGCTTTGAGGAAAATTGAGCGGCGTTTTTCCCTGAAACGAGCTGTTTCTCTGAACATCTCTGCCAGCTAGCTTGCTTGGGAGAATATTTGCAGAAATGGAATGCAGAAGTGGTACAAATGCAGCCAAATTGAATACATTTAAAGATGTAAAAGGCTTGGCTTTTTTTAGGTTTGCAGAACTCTTTGGGGGGAGGACTGTCACTTTGTGTAAATTCATAGCATCTTACATAATCGGTCCCTAAACACATTGGGCTTCAGGTGCCACTGCAGTCTGATGGGTTTAATAATGGTGACGGTGACAATGCTGGTCCCACCCAGCTTAGAGACCTGCAGGTTTCTAAGGCAGCACAGGTACCTTTTATCCTCTCTGGTCCAGACTCAGTCATGCTTGATAACAGTGTGAAAATTGGATTTGTCAACTAGTAATCCCTCAGTGATCGATAATTAGTTGTAATTTTGCGCTGTTCAAGTGCTATGGAGAGAAAATTGAAGTTTGTGGCTGGAGTAGGAAATGAAGAATGGCAGGTACACCAAGCCATTTGACGTATGGGAAATTCATTTAAAGAATTGCATTTGCACAAAGAATGGTGAGCTAAGCTGCCTTCTATAGCCAGGCCACGTCACACAGCCGTAGGGGTAGTAGCGTTTAGGCTAAGCAGGCTAACGTCATCCTTAGTGAGCTTGCTGGCTGTAAAGCATCCTAACTTGAGCAACAAGGAGGTTTGCTTTTTATTTATAGTCTCCCAAAAATGTGCCTAGTGTGAAGTGTCACAAACAAACCCTTGTTTTTGAGGAAATGTCCTTTGAAACTTCTACTGTGTTTATAATCAAATATCCCCCAACCCAACCCTGGTTTAAATTTTTTCCAAATATATGTGCTAGCAGAAACTGAAGTCACTGCTTGAGTTTTCACTCATGGGACTGTGCCATCCTTTTGCTGTCTCTCTGAAAAGGTGCAAGCCTAGATACGTGGTTTGGTTTCAGATGGAGGAGGGAAGGTCTTTGTTTGCTTCTCTTTGCTTTCTTCTCTGCTCAAAAGAGCACAACAGACCAAGTTTCCAGATGGACAGAAGTGTTATTCCAGCTGTGTCTTTGGAGGCTCTGAAAATCCAGCTGTGTGTGTCCTGGGATTTCTGTACAGACTTTACAGTTAAAACTGTCAGTGATAATTCTCAGTCAAAGAGCCAGAGAAGGTCTTTGTCTCTTTATCTGTATACCCATGGGTGATTTCTGCTACCTCATGTGTCTGATTATCATTCTCTAAATAGACATAAAAATGAAACTGTTTAACTGCAGGAGGTGGGAGTGAAATAGCTGGAGTAGACCTATTACCCAGTAGTATGGTGAGAGAGCCAGCAAAATTTATGGTTTCTGAAGGACCAGTGTATTTTTAAGCTTCTTGTATTTCTACACTTTGCAGCCAAGATTAGCAGATCGTCGACAGCTCCATGATATATTTGCTGTCACCTGGCTGGAGTCCGAAGCAAGTGATAAATTTTTAGTTTGAACGAGGTTGTGTGACATGCAATGACAGATATAATTTTGTTACTACAAGTATGTAGCATGTCCTATGGTTGGGGATTTTGATGCTATTCTTGGTGTGGCCTTGAGTGATTTGCTTGCTTTCCTTGTGCTTGTTTCACCGTCCAAGAAAAGATGGAGAAAATGACACATTTCTCATTTGCTGTGATGGTTCATTCTTTTTCTGCGATGTTGGAGCCTGACACAGGCTCGTATCATTTTCACTGAGTTCAGTAAAGGCTGTCTGCTGGCAGGAGGCAGTAAGTGCTCTGCAGAAAAGAATCCAACATTTCCAGTTGCTGTTACTGAATTTCACGTATCTTGGGTATATGTCACATGAACTTAGATTCAAAGCCTTGGAGTGTTTTTGGAGTGAAAACACTATATCCTGGGAAGATTCCCCTCCCAGAATGTGCATTCAGTATGGGAGAGGGGACAGTGTGAATCAGTTTTGTCCTCATGTGACTGAACATCTAGAGGAACTGAATTTGCAGATTTTGGCACGTGGGTAAAACTATGTGTTACAAACTCTATTCAAATGAAGAAGAAAGGGGAATGATAGTTTATTGGATTTCCTCATCTTTATAGTTTCTGGTGTCTAAATTTGTCTCAACAGAGTGAAATCTGTCTCTGCCAGGCCTTTTAAAAGGTCTCCCATATATCAGCATTAATAGGATGTAGCTGCATTGAAGCTGGTATTCTACCGATTGAGAAACATCTGAGTCGGACGAACTGGCTTTGCTTGCAGTGGGAGAAGGAAGGGAAGTACAGCGTTAGTCCCCAAACTGGGGCCTTCTGTTTGCTGGGGGTGCTGGAGCTGGCTACGGACTGTGCCGGAGCTGTTGTCACTGTGGCAACTCAGCGAGGGAAATGGTGGCACAAACAACCTTCAAAACCACTGCAAAGTGCAGCTGAGAACTGGGAGGTGTGTTTAGGTCTAGAAATTGTCTATCACTTGTAAGAGCAGCTTTTACAGCTTGAAAACCAGGAAGTTTGAAAAGCCAAGTAATTATTTTATTTCTTGGAGTAGGAACATTGAATTTTTGCACTGAAGACCATTCAGAAATGTATGCACGCTAACTACTTCAGTTCTTCACCTGGAGGATAAAAGCAGCGGTTTCCAAGCTGGGTAATACATGTCTGTTTGATGTGACTGCTGGGAGGAAGCAAGCAGAGAAAAGAAATTTTCTGAGAAGGCTGCTGAGCCTGCCAGGGAGGCGAGCGGACAGAAGTGCATCACTGCAGTGCAAAGGCATTTGAAAGCAATTCTACTCGTGCGTGCAGCACGGGGACTGTGGGAAGCTGGGAAGCTGTATGGTGAAGGGGGGACCTGTTCCTGAGGGTACACATGGCATATGTGTGGCAAATGGACTCGTGCGGGGCCCCATTAGCTTGTGGTGTCTGCTTTCCATGGCTGGTGTGCTGTGGGAGAGCTTGGCCAAGGTTCGTTTTGGTGGAAAGCAGTGCTCTGTGAGGGGATTTTACAGTACATGCACATGCAGGCTCCCCGGATCAGGCCTGATTAATGGATTTGGCCAGAAAACCAAAGGGAGTTGCCAGCTTGGGAAGTGACACTGCTGTCCGTGTGAGTCTCCCTGAGAGCTTGGAGCATCTGTGCCCTCCAGAGTGCCAAGGAGGGAGCAGCAGCAATCTTATGAAGTGGGTAAAACGAGAAGCTGTGTATATAGAGCAGGTATATCTGTAGAAGAGCAAAGGCCCCACCTCTGCTGGATTGTGTATTTGTACTGTTCTGCAGAAAAGTTCAAACTGTATCTAGAAACGTGTTTTTCTGAATTTGAGAGCAGTTTAAGGGTAGAACATAGCAAACAAAAGTGAATATGCATAAGTAAAATGCATACTTTAAAATTCGTGTCCTATGGGTTTAGATTTCCTGAGGTTTTAAACTCTGGATGCTTCCAGAAAGTGAGAGATTTGGGGCCAAATCCCATCATGTTATAGGGCCTATGCCATTTTTACATATGTTGGGGTGAAGGGTACAGGACTTTATAGGGGTCAATATTCTTTCTTTTAAGTGTAAGTATGCAAGGCAAATGTATTTGAAACAAAGGAAGTATCCATGTCCCTACACTCAGTTTACTTTGAAACAGCTCAGTTGTTTATGTAAATTATTTTGTCATTGTGTCACAAAAATGCAGTTGGAGAGTGATGCTGGGAAAGCCAGAAGAGGACAGAGCAGAATAAGCTTGAAAACACAAACCTTGGTGGTAGAGACTGAGAAGCATCAAGAGACAGGGAAGCTTCTCTTTCCATATTTAGGCTTTTTTTTTTTTTCTTTTCTCCTTGTGTGCAAGCAGAGCAAAGAACTAAGCCTGGGCAAAAAGCTTGAGGGTTGTGTCTGTTCATCAGTACCTTGAAAGTTGTCACATGTGGAGCTGGCATGCTCTGTCTTGTTTTAGTGTAGCTGTGTTTCATGGGGGAGAGAAGGAGCAGCAGATGAGGCACTTCTCATTTCTGTTTGACTCTGCCTCCATGGCAGTTCTCTGCTGCCTGCTTCTCTCTCTGCTACCCGCATGTCCTTCTCCAAGGGTGGAGAGACACTTCGAAGCACCTCCAAAACTCCAATGTGCTTAGACATCAAAAAAAGAAGGTGTACCTCTCTTGCTACAGGGTCGTAGTGATCGCTTGCCGTAGGGGGGAGAGCATATGTACAGCAAATGGACACTTACATAACCCTATTAGCTTATACTGTATGATTTCAACTGTTGGTTTGCCAGAGGGAGTTGAAGAAGAATTAGGTAATATAAATAGAAGAAATGACATCCTCAAAAAGAGCGCCATTCAGCACACATTGCTGGCTGGCCTCGTGGTTCAGAGCCGATAAGCGAATTTGGCATGAATCCTGTTGCAGCATTTTATGATGGCACCAGCGTAGCAGAAGTATTGGCAATATCAGCAGAGGTGGACGCTCTGGATGTGATTCCTGCCATCCGCTGCCTGCAGCTCTGACTGCAGGAGCCTTCCTCTCGGTGGCAGAAACCTGGGACCAAATTAATTGTGATTAATTTTGATTACAGACCATTCCCTTTGAAGTGACTCTTGAGATGAATTTGTCCCATGCGTGCTTTAAATGGCAAGTTGCTCAGAAGTGCTTCTGCTAATGCATCCTCCAGGTTTATTTCAAATATCCTTTTTCTTTCTTGCAGTGATTGGTTCCTGGTACAAATGCTCACTTTGCGTTAATTCCCTGCAGGGCTTCTGTGCCATATTTTTAGGCTTTTGAGTGGCATTGTGGAAAACATGAAAGCATTATGGTAATGATCAGGGCCAATTCTTGTGTTCTTTATTCAGATATCAGTTAGGGAAAAAAAAGGTGATGCTTAATCATGCAAAATCCTAATAATAACTCATTTAAGGGAGGGTTTGAGTGGAGACCTCAAGGTTTGTCCCGTAGTGCATGATGGATTTTAACAGCATCTAGGTAGTGATTAGGTGGAAGAATGGGTGTATAAATGGTTGAAGTGCTGGTGCAAGAAAAGAGTTAATACTATTGTCCGTTCAACATCACAAGGAGCTGTTGCATATTATTACATTTAAAGAAAAGGAAAGTACAATGAAGGTACTTTAAGCCCATTTTAAGCCCATTCTTCCCACTGTTCTTTTCATTTGTCTGTGAATATTCTGTGGGACTGACTGAAAGCTTTGTCTGGTCTAGCAGGAACCTCTAGGCTGCCTAATAGTAGTACAGAAGCTATAGTACAGCACTTTTTCTTATTTATTTACAAAAAAGAGTGTTAACAGAAAGCTGTGCTTTGACCCAGGCTGAAAGAAAAGCCACCTGTGCTTCACTCCTTGAAGCCTTCTGAAAGTTTATGTGTTGAGAAGCACTTCTCACCACGACCAAACTGCCAAATGCATTTGAAATGGAAAATTTCTGATTGAAATGGGCATCTCAGAGCTTCCAGCTGCTGGCGACCATATGGCAAAACAATTGCCACGTTTGCAATCGCTTTGCAGAAGCTGCTTATCTAACAATCAGGACAACTTTAAATATTTATTTGAAACTGGTTGGTTTTAAGTATTGAAGAGCACTGCTTTTTTCCCTCTCTTTGTCTAATTAAAACAGGGTGAAGGCAGCCAGGGATCCTGTTTACCCACATCATGAATGCTGAAGGTAGGTCATTTCAGGGCTTTACAGGTCTCTGCAGAGAAGGAGAGAATTTGGAAATGCTTAAGTTCTTTTGAAAGCTGTATCTTGAATACTTTCCTGAACTAATGTGAAAACTTTGGAGCATGTTAATGTGAAAAATAGGAGCAGAGGAAAACTGCAGCTTTTTTTTCCATTTGTAGGCAGAGCTTGAGAGCAGCAGGAGGCTACCCCCATTGCATGGCAGGCAGCAAGCCCCGAGGCTGGGGCAGTGGCCAACGGCTCAAACTTGAATTTTCTTCCTGTGCCAATTTTTTCCTTGACGTCCTTCTCCATTTTCATCTAGGGTAGACACTGACCTCCAGCTGTGTTGCTTCCTGTGTCTTCTGTTCACCTTCAAGCTCTGTGGTTGGGTAGTTTGTACTCGGGGGACTTTTTGGGTGGAAGGGGTAAAATGTCCAGCTTCTCTTCCACACCTTGTTCGTCAGTCTCCAGCAAAGATGCTTCTGACTCCACAACTGCATGTCTCAAATGCAGGGGTTTGGAGAAAAAGTGTTGTGAAGCTATTGGGGTGGCTGCAGCCAGCTGCCATGGCACGGGCTGATGGCAACTGGGAAGAGCAGAGCTGTCCATCTCTGTATCCCAGAGAGTCCTGCACGTAGGTGAAGAGGCTCTTGGGTGCAGAAAGTCCTCTACCAACTAGCAAATTTGATTTTGAAAGCTATCCTTACAAGCCCTTATGACAACTGTTCCTATTAGGAACTCAATCAGTACAGCATTATGAATTCAGTCAAGTTTTCCCTTGACATGCTATGAATGTATTAAGTGATGAAATGTCAGTCAATCAAAGCAAATTTGCACTTATTCCAGAAAGAAATCTGAATATGTAACTCTTGTAGTGGTGATTGGGCAAGCAGAGATTTTCACAGTCCTTTTGCTATGTAATAAAAGTCCTAAATAGCTAGATAGACCTCCCAGCTAATGTAGTGGTAATCCTGCCGTAGCCAAATTGTTTCTTATTTCTGACTGTTTTTGTCCAAGTTTGAATCAGTGTTTCTGTCTGGTTGGTCCTGGTGTGCAATTGAATGATTTAAGCTAATAAGGGTCCTGACTCCCCTGTCGTATTTCCATGTACTCTTTGCAGAATTCTCTTCCTGAGCTGTCTAAGGTGATCAGGGATGGAAAGAGGGCCTTCTGGCATCCAGCAAATCTCTTATTGTTTAAGCAAAGTGTCTCTTGTCTTGAGTCACCTTGAAGAAAGTAGGCTTGTCAGTAAACAAAAGGGAAAATCTGCTTTAGTACATTTTTGGTTTTGATTAAGACTGTAACTTCTGTCAGGCTCTGCTGCTAATCTGCCTGATGTAGAAATGGGTACCTTTTAAAAAGCTGCAGCCCAAAATTAATTTCTGCAAATGTGTTTGCTCTTTGAAGAAACCCTATGAAGGATTTAAAATCTGGAAATGCTGAGGCTGTTGGGAAGCTTGTCAGGCTCAGAGAGATTAAAGGGAGATGTAGCGTGTGTCGTGTTGGATGTGTGGTGGGGTTCAGTGTATTGGGGTCAGCTGTGGCAGGTGGATGTCGCGGCTGAGCTCGTGCTGCTTTCCCTGCCGTGCACCGTGGGACTGTGCGCCAGGGTTGCAGGGTGGGCATGGAGCTGAAACGTTGCCTCTCTTCAACCCTCTTTCAAGTCCTTTCCTGGCAGGGAGATGACAAACGCATTATCCTCTCCATGTGCTGAAGTCTTCTGGCTGCTGAGCCATCAATAATACACGCCGTCATTTCCCAGACGAAGCTTTTCCGTTCTTTGTTTTTTGTAACACATTTGCAATTCGTCGCTGCCACTTCGCCTAGCGTTGCCCGGCTGTGTGAGCCTTTTGCAACACATCGATTTGCTCAGCGACGCTCAGCATCGAGAGTGTGGAAAAGCAGCTTGAAAGCGCTGAGGTCTCCTCCTTGGCTTGTTGCAAGCCTGCGCATCCTGAGATTTTTCCACAGTTTTGTTCATGCCAAAGAAAACTTCCACGGAAGGAAGAATCTCAGGATTTGGCTTTATAACCTAAAGGCAGCCGGCTTTGCTGCATAACTGTAGGGTGGTTTATCTGGGTGAGGGCTGCAGTGCTGGCTCTTTTTAGGGGCCCTTTTCTCCCTCGTGCACACTCATCCTCCGCAGTGTATAGTGCTTTTGGAGCTCTCCGAGGCCATTTTCATAGTGTTGTGGTTCATGGATAACTATACTGCTTTAAATCTATTGTTCATTTACTTTTCATAAAAGTCCCCAGCTTTAAGGCATGCTTGTAAACTTTTATTTTGTTCAAGTTTATATTAGTCTGCTGAAAAAGAAAGAGACCTCTGCATTTTTGTTGTCTTTTAGCATCTACTTCATTATCCATTATATTTCAGTACTTACTTATTCCAATGTAGGAATATAAATGTTGAAATATTCTGCAGAAAGCTAAATGGAGTGCCAGCAATAAATAACATTTTTGATCAATTGAATCATTTTTGTTTGCAAATTGATTGTAAATATGCCTCGATTTTTACAACTTGGGTTGCTATTTGAAATTATTCTGCAAAGAGATTACTTGAATTGTTTCATACTAGGTGGGCTTGCAGCATTTCATCTGATCTGCTGTGAGCTTTGAGGTTTTTTTTCTTTAAGAGTAACTCTTCTATTTATGTAGTGCACTGTCAGCATGGGATCTCCCAACACATTGGCTTGCATGCTTTCTCTAGGTCAGATTTCAACTGATTTGTAAGAGTTAAATCAATATCAATGTCTGTGCTGTTTTATTCCTAAGTTTGATAAAATTTCAGCTCTTTGTCCTTGTATTTGTTTTAAGATTCAAATTCTTGGTAAGCATTCAGATTGCAATTACTTTTTCCCCAGTATTTTGTAGCTATTCTATGGGTATGATGTGCCATGTCCATTTATTAGCCTGTTCTTTATAAGAAGTCTTTAATACAGCACTCTCAGAAGCATGTACAACATACCAAAACCTGAAAACTCTTCTGCTAAGAGCAAATTTCCCTTCGGATTTCTTTGCCCCATAGAGCAGAACTGACTTGTGCACAAGTTCTTAAGATCAGCACAATTTTTGCTTGTGAGACATTTAATGAAAATGAAAAATAAAAATCAATGGCCATCTGCTGAGGCAGCATCTTCCTAGAAATTTAAGATTTGAACTTACTGGTACTTCATAACTGACATCTTTTTCCGATGGTCTTGGGGAATTCAAGGAGTCGTTGCATACTTTCTCCCCTTATGCAATGCTTTACCTGGCTTCGTAAAAGTGATCTTGCATCAAGCGTCATGTTCAGTGTAAAACAAGAATGTGGAGGAGGCTGCACTTTTCAACCAGTGGCAGGAAATCACATTAAATTCAATGTAATTACATTGTTCTAGAAATGTGATTATGTGTTTCAACTACCAGTCTCCCACTAAATTACTTTAGATCGGTCTCCACCTGTGACATGAAATCTGCCTGATTTAGATGTAAAAGATGTAATAAGTACGAAGAAGTGCGTTTTGCATTTGTATTTTATAGTCACCTGTGACTGTTTACTACATTCACCAGATCTAGCCTTTCCCAATGCATATATCTCACCCGCTGCACGCAGGGACATTGAACCCTGACTTCCCTTAATATCGTGATTTAGTCTTTGCAGCACCATGTGTATGACTTTAGCTACTTAATTCCACATGAAGCTGGAGAGAGATCTTAGCTTTTTTTGCTCTGTAAAGAAAGGGTTTTCCCATGTGAAAATAAGATAAAATGTTCCCAGGAGTAAGTACAACCTTGATTGTAATGCTACTGCTGAGGTTTCACAATTCTAAAAAGTGAAAAAGAGGGATAATGTTGGTATTTCTGATAGATGAGCTTTAGACTATAGCTTGAAGGCCCACTTTTTGAAGCCTGCTGCTATGCTGGCAGGCAGCGTGTTATACCTGGAAATAGTTGTGCCTGAAGTTAATTGGGGATGATAGTTTGACAGTGAAGATTCAAGTCAGGAAGGCAACACCACCAGGAAAGAGCAGAGCACTTGCTCAATACCACTTAAAATCAAAGGAAGTCATCCATATATTTAGTGATTTTTTTTGAATGGTGCCTTTATAATTTGAGCTCTTAATCACCAAATCAGATAATTTATAGCCTTATTATTAGATTAGAAAGCAATCTCAGTCCAGTAATATACTGGCTTCACTTTTAATGTCCACGAGCTATTGATGTTAGTAATTGAGAATATTTGGCAATTACTTAGCAGAAGATATTGTCACTTTATTGCCTCGGTATTTGACTCTAGGATAAGGTCAGATATAGTGACAGTAATTGCTGGAGGAAATTACTACAACTACAATCATGCAGGCATCGACAAACACCACCTTTGCAGGAGACTGGTCTGAAAGCTGAGCTCTAACTTGCTGTTAGTGTTGCAATTGGAAAACAATTGCAATTTGTAGGTGTAAAATTATGGCTGTGAAAATATAAGGCAGGTTGCTTTGCTTTCCCTTCTTCATCCCTTGGTTCTTCCGTACGAACAAGCAGAGTCACCCAGTCACCGGAGCAGGTGTGTTCTCAGCCCTTTAGTCCCAATAGCATCTCCTGTGTGCAAGGTGCCGTAACGGTAGGTGACTCTTCGAGGGTGGAGAGTTTGATTTATGAATGAATCTTCTCCAACTGTCTCTTTAACTTAAGTAAAAGATAACTCTAAGGCTCCCTCCCCCACCTCCTTTCCATACCAAGTCTCGGTGAAGGGAACTTCCCCTTTGGTTTAATGAGTCTTTGAATATCTCAGCAGCACAATCAGAAGGACCCTGGAAATAAAGGTTTCCCAGCTGTAGAAGCTACTCAGATGTGTCATGAAGATGAAATAAGGAGGAGCATAATTAATCTTTGTCTGCTTCAAGATGTGTTAAGATCAGATCAGGTCATTTTCTCTGAAGAGCTGGGGAGGAGCTGGAGGGGAAAAAGGGCTTGTCTCCAGGAATTAATCTCCTGGTCTCCAGGATTAGCCTCCTGAAATATGTCTGAAAGTGACTGCTGTAGCAGAACAAGGAATGTTTGGTATTGTATTCCATCTTGGTGCATCTCATAAACCATTTCAAATATAATTAAACTCCCCCTCTCCTCCCCCCAAATTATTTCTGAGTATTGATGGGCATGTGATAGGTGATCTTATTTAATGAAAAATAGTATTTTTATTTTTCACTGTTTTGTCAGATTTTTCATGGCCTGAGAAATAAATTTTCTATTAGAGTCAACAAGAAGGCTGGGCTGATGAGACTGCATACAGGGCTTTCTCTAGCCCTGCTGGCAAGCCTGGAGTGGAGAGCTGTCCTGTCTGTCCCCGTGTCCCCAGCTGAGGAGGTAATTGCTCCTCTGGATACCATGGGAGAAGAAGACTCCCAAGGGGCAGTTCTTCCCTTCCAGGTGCAGGGAAGAAGCGCTGTGAAGGCTCTTGTTTTACTTGGCCCCTTGAAGCAGGAGAGGAGTGGCTGGTGTTTT
>NW_010110347.1:112291-121275 GCF_000699245.1 Pterocles gutturalis | reverse complement strand
TTAGCCTGGGGTTATGGGTCCTTTGCTGTGTTAGATCGAAAGAGAGTGTGTGTGGGTGTGTATGCATGCATGTTTCTCGTAGTTAAGAATTCTGGTGGAAAACCATACTCGCACCATCCTCATTTCAGTCACAGTCATTTTTTGACTGGCCCCAGATTTACAAGCAGATGTTAAGCGTCCTTAATGTATGAAGATGATTTTGTCCCCAGATGCCAAGCTGTGAGACCATTGCGTGGCACCTCGGAGCCGAAAGCACAGCATGCTGCCCCTTGTTAAAATGGCTCAACGGCTGATTTCCTTTACTGAAGGTTTGGAATCCCCTCTAAGCACAGCAGATTCCCTTGCTGAATTAGATCATCTTTCTGTGGTTACAGCCTGTATATCAGAACAATTTCAATATTCACATCCTCTAAACAAGGCTCATTAATCGCAAATTCATAACTAACAGGGTTAGGGACTAGTTAGAATTGAAGAAGCAGAACAGGAACGGGAAGTGCTTAATGCTCAGTGGGAGACATCTCACTGTGAGTGTTTTTCACTGAAAACCACTGAATACGTTATAAAGGTTTGTAGCCATTTTTATAGGTAGTTGATTCAGTGCCCCCTAGCTCCCCCAGTGGGAAAGCCTGTTTTTAGAGTGTTATTGCCAACACAGTGTATGATTCAAAATGCTGAAAGTTTAAGTGACTTTTTAGTAGCTAGCACCTAGGCACGTGTAGCCTTCATGAAACTGGAATTGTTTGTCCGTGACCTTTTGCAGAGATTATTTTTCATCTGGTTTCTGAAGATGTATAGGAGCTTGAGTCATAAAGGCTGGCCAAGAAAACAGGCTAATCAAAATAAAAACTGTGAGAGTGGCTCATTCCTATTCTCAAAAGCACGGAGCGATGTCCCTTGCTATTCCCTGGGCACAGTGCTAGGTGTTGGAGCCTGCTGTGCTACTGCTTGTAAGAACCAGATCCTGCTGGAGGACTTTTTTTTTCCCTTCACTCTTGGCCTGCCAGCTAATGAATAAATGTTGTCTGCCCCCAAAATATTCAAGTAGCTCATTTAACAAGGATGACATGACTGAAATGCGATGGAGGATCTGCCATCCGTACAGGGGGAATGCTGGTACTGCAGGTGAAACCAGAACAGAGCGATCCTGCTGGGAAACAAACCAGTTGCAATGATAAAGGAAAAATGCTAACGGTTAAAGGAAGGCTTAGTACTGGTGTTAGGAAGGAAAGAGGGAATGATCCTCTACTGATTTAGGAAGTGATTTGACCCGCTTGACTGCTATACTCTTCTGCACATATAGACCAAACGGGAGCACCTTGCTGTGCTGCTTAGATCAGTTGTCTCAAATTTTTGATTACGGCCTTTTTGTCCTGTTGTTTCCCCAACTTTTTGTACACGTGCAGTGCCAGGACCTAGGTCTTTGTTAGAGATTAATGATGTGGAAATGGATTCGGTCCCCAAAAATCTGAAAACTTTTAAAATAAAGTCGGAAGTGCCGTGTGCGGCTGCCTTTCACTCTGTTTTATTGCTGTGCCAGACCTTTCTGCCCATGTGCTATATCATGTTTGAATCCATCCTGAAGCAGGCTGCTGTCTGTGACTGGTCTTCAGCCCTGCCAACACTAGAGTTTAATTTAAAAATCGCCACAAGGATTAAAGAATCTTTCCCCAATCCTGCTGGCCTAGGGTGAGTAATTTCTTTCGACAGGCAAGTAAAATGCCATTAGTTTCTTGCGTTACCATCAATCACTGTGGTAAACGGCAAGCAATTTTTGTGCGGTGGCTGGTAAATTTTGCTGACAGCTTTGCAAGGCTGGATAAGCTTTCTAAGCTGAGGCAGCACTGTGAGCAACAGACTCTGGAAGGCTGAATCCTTCTGACCTCTGTGCCCATCTCGGGCTTTGGGGCTGCCAGGGTCTGGCCGTCAGGCACCAGCTCGTAGAATGATATTTTGACCACATCTGCAAAGCAGGGCTTGGAGCTTCAGGGCGTCTAGAGGGAAAAAATTGTCGTCTTATATTGCAAGCAAATCCAGCAAGCCAGTGCTTCAGCACTGTCCATTTGTGGGGCTTTCTCTCGACTTTATTGCAGTAGATTATGGACCCAGCCAGCCTCTACTGCCCAGCCTTGGTCAGCTGTGCTTGGAGGAGAGACAAACTTGGGACTTGCAAAATCTTTGCCAAATCTGGTGAGATCCAAAGGGGGATTCAAAGAGTAATTGGTGAAAGCTCAGTCTACCTGCAGAGAGTCTTCAAAAAGCTTCTGAGAAGCACCACTTGAAGAAACCAAACTGGGACTGTCAAAGATAAAAGCCTGTTGGGACAGTGGCCAAGGGGCTAACTGGGGCTACCTGGGCACCAGAGTGGGATAATTGTATTGTGAAGTGCCTAATCTCTAGGAGAATCTTGGAAAGTTGTCTGCAGCTAGAAAAAATTCTTATAGTAAAGAAAGCAGAATGGAAGAAAAAAACCAAGGGAAAAAAGTCTTTGATGTTTTATCCCAACTGGAAGGCTGGTTCTCATCAGAATTCGCACATTATTAGCCTGCTTGGTGGTCACTGGTGCCTCGAGTACAAACCACATAATCATAATGCTCACTAAAGTTTTCACTAGCAGCAGAAAAAATGCTTTTTTTCTGTAATATATGGTGCCACCTTTTCAAGAAAAGTACTGGTCTGAGCTATACTGGAAATCGAATTCTACCTTGTGAAAAGGGAGATTATTTCCTGAGCTTTCCTTATTCACCGTCCTAGCACATACCGCTCAAGGTAAAGGTGCACTCCAAGATGATTGATTGGCAAGCATGAGAGGACCGCTGTTCCATGTGACAGGGATATAAAGAACGATATTTTTATTTTTTTGACAGTGAAGGGGAAATAGCATTACTGGCAATGTTCAGCAATGTACTCTGCAGCCCCAGTTAGCTCTGCATATTTTATGGCATCCATTTTCTTTCTTCGATTAAACAACATAAAATCCCATAAAATAATCCAATAAAAACAACTACTACTAGTTCAGGCAAAGTTCTTGTGGCCTTTTTAATTCTGGAAGGATTTTCATTGCTGTGCTTTCTTTCCCTTCCCTCTAACTCTGTCCCTTGTGCTCAGGTCAGTGTCTCCTTGACACAGCCCAGGTGGAGTTCCTAATAACAACCCTTTCTGTGCTGCTTTTTTATGCAGAGTACTGAGCAAGTGGGGAAAAATGTATGACAGATCCCTTAAAGACCACTTCATGCTGTTAAGCAATTGTTGGATGTGCCAAAAGTTGGGACTGATTTCAGTAGAAATTAGACGTATATACATGTTTCAAAAATTGGCTCTTTTTTATGTTATTTTTTGGGGTTTTTTTGTTTATTTTTTTTTAACTGATGCAGTCTTAAGCAATCTTTTAGGTAAAGATGACTGTTACTGAGTGTCCTCTTGCTTTTAGCCTCCTCTCCTAAGAGGAGACGTGTCAACGTGTTGTCAGCCTGTCAACCTCACTGCTGGTCTTCTCCCTTGTACTTTTTAAACCATTGAAAGGGGCATATTAGCTGTCTGAAAGTCAGGGTGAGACCCCATTCAGTACATGCAGACTGCCTCTGGGATGTCGTTTTTTGGGCCAGACTAGGCACACTGACTCAAGACTAGGCACAGGCTGGCACTGCTGCCCTCCTCTGGGTCTCTGCCACGCGGGGGATTTGCAGCCACAACCTGCCCTGAGCTGAGGGATTGTGCCACAAACAGTCCAATAAATACAACAAACTCCAGGTTGATTGTAGCAACAACCCAGGAAAGTTTTTATGATCCTGAGTCGTATATGTTGATGTCTGGTAAAAGATAATTGATTGTATTAGTCTGAATTGTGTTTAATAAACTTTTTCCTTACACGAGATGTGTGTCTCCAAGGCGGTGAGCACATTTAACGTCAGTGATGGACTATTTTAAATGCTGTAACCCCGCATCCAGTGTTGGCCAAGACAATGCTGAGGAGCTCATTATCTAGTTTTGCAGAGAGAGGGATGGAAAGTTTTTACTTTGTTGTTGTTTAGGTGCTTCCAGAATCTGTGACCTTCAGGGCTTTTTTCTACTTGTAGAGGTAGAAAAATGACCCCTTTGTAAAAATTCTCTGTCTCCCAGGAGGCTTGAACTCTATTCAGGCTGCAAACATTTTTGCAGTGTTGGTTTCTGAAAGGAGTCTTTCAATAAAAGGAAACCTGCAAGTATCTTTGTCTTTGCAGGAGGAAACCTCTGACTTACTTTGATTTTTTTCATTATAGTTTTCAAAGCTGTGTTTCTGCATGATTGCAAGAATTCCAAGTTCAAATACTTTGGACACCTTCAGCCTTGGTAATGCGTTTTCTCCTGTACTTCTAGGCTTTAAGGAAGAGTTTCATGTATTATAGCCTTGTGTTGGTTTCAAGGTAAGGGACATAGTCTGTTTTAGATCTTTCAGAGAAAGGTTGAAGAGACTGAGCGGGCTTTGATTTTTGTTCTGTAGAAATGTGTTACAGAAAACCACTCCAGCATTTTTCCTTCTTCTCTTCAGAGAGAAGGTACACCACAGATTGTTGCTTTGGGGGAAAGAGGGCACACACTTCAATTCTTGGAGATGTCTAAGGGCACATGACAGCAGGCATTCTTGAGGTCTCTGAATAATGATCGACACATCATAACTCTGTTAACTGAATGGAGGCAGTGTAAGAAAAGAAAATATCTCTCCTCTTCCAGGGGAGGCAAAAGTGTGAGCTGGTTGTGCATCCTAATGAGAAAAGGAGGTTATGAGTTGTTTGGTAGCACGAGGGTCGATTAGAGTTGGAAAAAACCTACTGTCTCCTTTTGATCAATAGTAATAATGGTTATTTCGTGTTTATTGGATACTTGGAAAGTGTAAAGTGTCAAACCAGTTATAGGAATTGTGTATTTATTTGCAAATTATGGGCAGTGTTTCCTGGCCCCCCAAGGAGGCAAGGGACAGAGGACTTGATCTGCTTCCCCGTGCTGGTGGAGCAGGAGTCGCTGGAACCATGCTAGTGGGATGCTGGGGTCGGCAGCCCAAACATCAGACCTTTTCTCCTGGTGTGAAGAATTTGCTGGAATTTAAGAGCTTTTGGCACAATCTAGACCCACATTGGCTTATACTGTAATTAAAGTAATTTGTATGTCGAAGGCACAACAATGTTTTCAGGTAGGCTCAAATAAATTTTGGCTTTTAGTTTTATTAAGAAAATGCCAATTGCTACAGAACTCTTTGACCTGCAGTTTTAAGTACTTACTGGTAAATTACTGAAATATATCGAAATGCAGTATTTGTACAATTTTAAAGTATACAGATACACAGTGTCTCCATAGAAATAGTAATTATTTTTCTCCTTGGATGAATTTCTGATCAAAGGTAGGTGAACATCCTTATTCCCATTTTGAAGTTGCCCAGACAGTTAAATGGTTAATAAAATGTCTTGAGTCAATAGAATTGGACCCAATGTCTCCTGCCCCAGTGCCTGGCAACCCTTTTTCTCCCAGAGGGACAAAATTCCACTGTTGACATATTTCAAAGAAAACAGCGTTGACTGTGGGAAATGGCGTTTTCACCTCATATTACATAAAGATTTCAGAACCTCTCAGGTTTCCATAGCAGTGTTAGAAACCCATATAAACAAGTCTGGTTTGTGACAGGAATAAATAAGAATAAAAATTAATGGCTTTAATTTCAAGCCAATTAGGATGTCTTTCTGCTGGTTTCTTAAGCTCTATCTGCTTACCTGAGTGTGAGAGAGAGCAGGTTGCAAAATGGAGTTTCTGCTGAAATATGAAGATGAAATCTTAAAATGTCTTCTTTCTTTAAAAAAAAAATTGCAAAAAATGGTAATTTTCCATTGGATATGGAAATACAACATAATGTTAGACTGCTTTGAAGATGTTCACGTACTCCTTGCTGATTTTATTAGCATAGTCTTTTATCTAGAATGTGTTTCAGAGATGCTTTCTCCTTCCAAAAAAGTCGTAAGGGGTAGCACCTCCTTTTCTGTCCTGGATTCACAAATGTTAAATTTTAAATTTTCAGTATTAAAGAATCTCTATAAAATTCATCAGCTTCTGGTGATTTAGACTAGCTGAGGATCTCTCCTAAAATGTTTAGATATTCTTAGGAAAAATGGGGGCTCTGGAGAAAATCTGCTGCATTTTTGTAGAAAAGTTATACGTGCAGTTTGATGAAAAGAAGGAGGGAGGAGGTTTTTCTAAAATACCCCATCATCATCTCCTGTTTTTCATCCTGCCTTATTTTGATCATGCTTCTGTGAAAGCTTCCTCAAAATCCTAAACCATCAAACTCAAGAGTAGGTTGTGTTAATTTCTCTCTGCTAATAGTTAATTTATCACGTGGAAAACACTTTGCTATCAGAATCCAAATTAAAATCCTGTTTACTCTTTTTATTATTCGAAATCCAATATGCTAGTGAGCTTGATGCTTAGCATATTTTGAAACATTTGGTGGACTGAAACAAAAACAGGTTGACAGCTTCACCTTTTTGCGTAGAAGAGTGGTAATAATATCAATTCTAAATTTTCAGCATTGATCCCCTCCACAATTTTGAAGTGTTTTCTGTCCTCTGAGTTGTTGGGCTTTTTTCATCTTAGCCACAATGTCTATCGAGCAGCTTTGTTCCTGCCTTGCATTGCACTGGTCGCTGCACCTATGTTCTGGCTTTGTCCTATCCGGTGCTTTGGCATTGACTTTCTTCCTTGAGCGTGTGTTGGATGGAGATATTCTAATATATGACAGTAATAACTGCTTTCATAGAAACTGTGTCCCCAAATGTTTGACAGGGTTAAATAAGACTGCTACAAAAGGTTATATAAAAATAACAGATGCAGAGAGAAATTGAGGTATACCCGAGGGAGGGAAAGGCAAATTTCCCGATATGGTGTAAAGGAGAGAGAGTGCTGAGGTCACGAGATGCAGAAAGGTCATTTCCATGGGGTGAGCACTGGCTGAGAAAGCTTTGACCCTGCTGTGGGGAGGTATTTTGGGGGGAAATGGGGCCAAGGCAGGCAGACCACAGCAGATGCATGTCTTATTTTGAAAACAAATTTCGGCCAATTATACATCGGACTTGCAAGGAAAGGGCAGTCACTGGAGTAGTTTTTAGCAGAGTTGAAATGTGAAGGTCAAATCTTAAGTAAAACTCCGGTTGACTTTGGAAGTTGCTGCCTTCCTTGTTTCGCTGGTAGCGCCTATCACCACTGGGTTTATACCAGGGCTATATTGAGTTTTTTACCCGCTGGTACCATCACTCAAACTCTTTTTCTCGGGGTTTCCTTTTGTCTGATGCGTTGCAGTTGCCCTCTGTTCCATGTTGCCATCTGCCTGCCATCTACCTCCACCACTCCCCAGGGCTTTGCAGGCTGCTTGTTTTACTCTGGGATAAAGCAGCATTTTATTTGTGCTTCTACATGTGTGACCTTTGGGAGCGGGCTTGGATCTTTGTGTATTTTACGTACATGGAAAGATAGCTTTACTTCTTGTGACGTTACTAGGGAATCGCAGAAACAAACACTGCTGGCCTAGCATTGCTATTTTAAGGAGAATTTGATGGGGAAGTAGTTCAAACAGAAATCTGTGACAAGTCTTTTAAAATATAAAAGAAAAAAGTCAAGTTGTTGGAAAAATACTTTAGAAAATAAACAGTTGCTTAGCTTGTGAAGATTTAGAGCTTAATCCCCTGGGTTGCTGTAAATCTGTCTTCTGTAAGAGTTGTGGATGTGCAGGATGATTATTTGTTAGGTGGGGCACTCTCAGCCTGCAGCAGCAGAAAGCACGCTTGCCCACGGGCTGGTCTCGCAGGGATATTGCAGGACACGCTGTCTGTTACTGGTGGGTCTACAGGAGCAGCAAGAGAGCTGGGTGGGTTTGTGGTGAAGATACCAAAAAACGTCTTGGCAGCTCTAGGTGTAATTCCTGGTTTTGCAAGGTGTTTTCTAGGTGACTTTGTGTTACCTCATTTTCCTCCTATTTCTGGATTATCTGTAAAGAATTTTGGCCGGGAAGCTTAGGAAGACACAAAGGGGAGGGGTGGTGCCTCTCCTGGGGGGGTTCTCTGGTCCCACCTCAGCCCTTCATCTGCTATAAGTGTTTCCTAAATGTTTTTGCTTTCATACGTTCATGCCAATGAACTCCCGATTGTCTATGCCTCCCTCCCAAGTGCGGTGGAACGCACTTGGATGTGGCATCTATGAATCGCATACCCTCTCCTCCTTATATCCCTCCCCCTATACAGGGATGCTTCTATTCCTTCCTATATAGAAGCATTGCCCATCTCGCTCACACTCCAAAAGTCCCCAGATGTTATGTCTGAATTCAGATTATTTTAATTTATAGTGCTTAGCTTAATGTATCTTAAACCACATGTATTTTAACTAGAAACTCCCCAGAGACCTCGTTCAGAACTAATTGCTTGCTGTTTGTGCAATTCTTCAAATATGTAAAACTGCTCTGTGAGGGCTTGGAATTACTCAGCTCTGCTCTGGTTTGGTCTTAAAGATGGGTAGGGGTGTCTAGCTGAAGTGTAAGCCTGGGAATTGGGATGTATCGACCCTCATTCTGGCTCTGCAGAGACAGTATAATTTTGGGCAAGTTAACCAAACTGGCCTACAGCTTGGATTTCCTGTAGGGGAGGGATAATGATTTCATTTTTAATTGGGCTAAAAATGCATGTTGAAGAGCTGAATACAGAAATGGTTGGAAATTACAGATGAAATTTGTTATCATAACTGTTATTATTAGTACGTCATTGAGAGTGAATTTAGCTCAGATCATGTTTTCCCCCATAATGGGGTGGGGGGGGAGATAAGAGGAGCTCTAAAATAGCTTTGAAAAGGTCTTTTTTCTCATCGTTTTGAGCATTTTCCATCTGCTGTAAGTGCATTCCTGTTTTATTTCCTAAATATATTTTCCTTCTGTTTCTATTTTAAAGTTCCTTTTGCCAAGATTTTACTTCCCAATTCCT